>NC_052356.1:44867951-44962437 GCF_009727055.1 Benincasa hispida | reverse complement strand
AATGTCACGCGGTGACGCTGCGAAGTGGAAGAGCTCTTGAAGAAAGAAGAATGAATTCAAGAAATAACAGTCCTTTGAAAGAACGCATCACATATTCAATGGATCAGAAAGAAAGATCGCCTAAGACTACAAGCCATTCAGAACCCAATACGTCTAATGCGGGCAAGCATGAAGTGACTTTGAACACACCATTTCCTAGGCGTCTGATGAAGAAGAATGATGAACAACAATTCAAGCGCTTTCTTGAGCTTCTAAAGCAGCTGTATATTAACATTCCACTGATAGAGGCTTTGGAGTAGATGCCAACATATGTAAAATTTTTTAAGGACATTTTGACGAATAAGAGAAGAGTCAATGAGAAGGAAGTAATAGCGCTAATGCAGGAGTGTAACGCGTTAGTAAGCAAACTTCTACCAAAGAAGCAGAAGGACCCTGGGAGCTTCACAGTTCCTTGTTTGATAGGAGGATTGGATGTGGGTCATGTGTTGTGCGATCTAGGAGCCAACATTAATCTCATGTCACTTCAATTTTTAAGAAATTGGGGATTGGCGAAGCACAACCGACTTCTGTTACTCTTCAACTCGCTGACAGAACAATTAAGTACCCAGAAGGGAAGATTGAAGACCTTCTAGTGAAGATTGACAATCTTATATTCCCAGCAGACTTTATTATCTTGGACTATGAAGCAGATATGGAGGTACCAATTATCCTTGGATGCCCCTTCTTAGCTACTGGGAAAGTTTTAATTGACATGTATAAAGGCGAATTAACTATGTGCGTGGACAATGAAGAGGTGAAGTTTAATGTGCTCAACGCATTAAAGTTCCTAGATAGTGAAGATTGTCAACTAAACAATATTGAGTTTCCTGAAGAAGAGACTCATGTATATGAGGTCCTCGCGTTAGAGGAGAACCTGAAAGAATCAGAGCCGCCAAGTCTGAGTGAGCGGCGGACAAAACCAACGCGTCCATCACTTGAAGAACCACTAGAACTTGAGTTGAAACAATTACCTAGACACTTGAAATATGCATTCCTTAGAACCAACAATACTTTACCTGTGATCATTTTCGCAAATCTTACAGAGCCTAATGAGCAATCTCTCTTACAGATGCTGAAAAAGCACAAGCGTGCAATAGGCTGGACGCTTGCGGATATCCGTGGCATTAGTCCATCTTATTGCATGCATAAGATTAGGCTAGAAGAAGGGAAGTCGGGGTCAATCGAGCCTCAAAGAAGGCTGAACCCCATGATGAAAGAAGTGGTTAAGAAAGAAATTCTAAAATGGTTGGACGCGGGAGTTATTTGTCCTATATCTGACAGTAGCTGGGTAAGTCCAGTCCAATGCGTTCCCAAGAAAGAGGGAACGACCGTGATAGTCAATAGCAATAACGAACTCATACCCTCGAGGACTGTCACGAGCTGGCACATCTGTATGGATTACAGGAAACTCAACGCAGCAACTAAGAAAGACCATTTCCCCCTTCCTTTCATCGATCAAATGCTTGACAGACTTGCGAGCAAAGAATTTTATTGCTTTCTCGATGGATACTCTGGTTACAACCAGATTTTGATAGATCCGAAAGATCAAGAGAAGACTACGTTTACTTGTCCCTTTGGAACATTTGCATTCAGACACATGCCCTTTGGGCTGTGTAATGCACCTGGGACATTTCAAAGATGTATGATGACTATCTTCTCTGACTTCCTAGAAAAAACCGTTGAAGTCTTCATGGATGACTTTTCTGTCTTTGGAGACTCGTTCCAGTCATGCCTAGATAATTTGGAGGCCGTCTTCGCGCGATGCAAGAAAACTAACTTGGTGTTGAATTGGGAGAAATGTCACTTTGAAGGAATTGTCTTAGGTCACAAAGTATCTAAGGCTGGCTTGGAAGTAGATGAAGCCAAAATAGATGTCATAGCAAAACTTCCACCACCATCAAATGTTAAAACGTAACGAAGTTTTCTAGGGCATGTCGACTTCTATAGACGGTTCGTTAGAGGTTTCTCTCAGATTGCGTGACCTCTAAGCGCATTACTAGAGGCGAACTGACCCTATGACTTTAATGAAGATTGCACTGACGCGTTTGAAACCTTGAAGTATGCATTGACGACAGCTCTAGTATTGGTAGCACTGGACTGGACGCAGCACTTTATTCTCATGTGCGACGCGAGTGATGCGGCAATAGGAACAATGTTAGGGAAAAAGAAGGGTAATTTGATACACCCCATCTCCTACGCGTCCAAAAGACTAAATGACTCTCAGGAACACTACACCACTACTGAAAAAGAAATGTTGGTTGTAGTGTTTGGCATTGAAAAGTTTCGATCTTACTTAGTTGGTGTGTTAGCCACCATATACACCGACCACTCAGCCATAAATTCCTGATGAGCAAAAAGGACACGAAGCCAAGGTTGATAAGATGGGTGCTGCTGCTATAGGAGTTTGATATTGATATCCAGGACAGAAAGGGAACAGAAAATTAGGTGGCTGACCACCTGTCTAGGCTAGAGAATCAAGAAATCCAAGCCCAAGAAGGTGAAATCAAGGACGCATTTCCTAATGAAAGCCTGTTTAGAGTTGAAGGCAGGGAACCTTGGTATGCGGACATAGTCAATTATTTAACCACCAACCAATTCCCTGGGAAGTTCAACTCTCAACAAAAGAAGCAGTTAATTCATGACAGCAAGTTTTATTTTTGGGATGAACCGTTTCTATATAAACATGGCCCTGACTCCATAATGCGTCGATGCATTCCGGAGGAGGAAACATAACACATATTAGCTGAGTGTCATGACTCTCCGAACGAAGGGCATTTCGGTGGGTAAAGAACCACAACGAAGATCCTTCAAAGCGGATACTCTTGACCCACCCTCTTTAAAGACGCGAGGAGTTTGTTCGAAAATGTGACCCCTGTCAACGCACCGGGAATATTTCTTCAAGGGACGCAATGCCCTTGAACAATATTCTCGAAGTTGAGCTGTTTGATGTTTGAGGCATAAATTTTATGGGACCTTTTTCTCTGTCCTATGGCCAACAGTACATCCTGCTTGCAGTAGATTATGTATCTAAGTGGGTAGAAGCAGTAGCCTGTGCTAGGAATGATACGTCCACTGTATCTAAGTTTCTTACCAGGAACATCTTTACACGCTATGGAACGCCAAGAGCCCTGATAAGCGATGAAGGTACGCACTTCATTAATCATATCATTCCAAATTACTTGCAAAATATAATGTCATGCACAAGATCGCCACTGCTTACCACCGACAAACAAATGGTCAAGCAGAAGTATCAAGTCAAGAAATTAAGTCTATCCTGGAGAAAGTCGTTAATCCGACGTGGAAGGATTGGGCACAGAGGCTGGATGAAGCACTCTAGGCCTATAGGACTGCTTACAAAACTTCTATAGGTATGTCTCTATACTCTCTTGTATTTGGAAAAGCCTGTCATTTACCTTTAGAGTTGGAGCACAAGGCGTTTTGGGTAGTTAAGAAATTAAACATGAACTTGGATGCCGCAAGCGCTCAACGCAAACTTCAGCTCAACGAGCTCGAGAAGTGGCGATTGAACGCATACGAAAACAACAAGCTGTACAAAGAAAAGACAAAGCGTTGGCATGACCAACGCATCAGTAAGAAAGAACTTGTTGTTGTCCAAAAAGTTATATTGTTCAATTCACATCTACGTTTGTTTCCAGGAAAACTAAAATCCAGGTGGTCAGGACCCTTTATCATTAAGACAATCTTTCCATATGGATCTGTGGAAATAACGTGAGAAGATGGCACCAACGCATTCAAAGTAAACGGCCAGAGAGTGAAACCTTACTTTGAAGATGGACTGGAACGCCAAAAGTCATCTCTCGCACTACGCGAAGCCAATTAAGGCTCGCGACGAAGTATCCCTGCGTTTGCATCGCCATATATTCCAAGGACACATCCTCTATTCTTATCTTTTTGTATTCTGTATTTTGCGATACGTTTGAGTTTGTTGATTTATTTGTTTGGTTTAAGATTGTTCTTTGTTTTTGCTTTTATAAAAGTTGGAAACTTGTTTGTTTTTCTTTAAAAGTTGTGTATAATCGAGTTAGGAATAACGGGCGTGTTAGACGCAAGTCTAACGCATGGCCCAGTTGAGGGGACGCGTCTCGAGAACACAAAAACACTCGAGTATTTAGAAAACCGAGATGTACCTTCAGCTTTACATTTATTACAAACGTCAGGCGCCGCCTGACATTAGCCACTAACCCTCTCTCTCAGCCTATAAAATGACCCAACGATTCAAAGCCTTTTTCTTCTTCATTTTCACTCTCGAGTTCTCTGAAACAAAAGAAAGAAAGAAAAAAAAACCTCTCCATCTCCCTCGCTTCTGATTCGCTCGAGCTTCTTCGGCCACAATGTCGCCCGGCTCAGATAGCCAGAACCAGACCATGAGCTTTGGGAATGACTCACCGATAACTTCTTTTTCCTCATTCTCTTTTTTTATTTCACCTTCTATGAGCCCTAGAAAAACCACTAAAACCCTCACCCAAACCAAACTCACATATGGCGAAGCCACCTCTTCCCAGCGGCCGCCTGTTTCGAAACCTTCCACAACCCCCACAAAACTCGCTTTCAAAGCCTCCAAAGCTATCGTTACCCCTCCAACCAAGATCCTTCAACCTAAACCTAAAACCCCTCAACCAAAACCCAAAACGACCCCCAAGCCAAGGGCCAAGACACCTGCAAAACTAAGGATGCGTCCGTCATTTATGGCCGCCTCCAAACCCTACACTAAGCCTGCCTCACCACCAGTCATCCCTAACATCACTATAGTGGGTGCAACACATAATCCACTCCCAGCCTACGTCCACAACGCACCATCACCAGTGGTGCATCCACCACCTCCACTTTCTATTGAGCCCTTGGCCACCATTTATCCAGTGGAATCAGACGCGTCGAGCCAACCACCTCATTCGTCCATCCTCATATCTTCCCTTGGGATGCCTCATATCCCAGTGGGTAGCCCTTCATTTATTCCACCCATACCACCCTCTGACAGTCCTGCATCAGAGCGCAATCTTGAAGAGTTGGCAGAATTGGCTCGACTGGACGAGCAAGAAGTTTTGGTGCGATCTTGGCGTCCCTCAATCAAAGCCAAGAGGAAGAGCAGGTGATGCGTTTAGACCCACCTAACGCATCACTTGAGTTAGACGAAACGGAGCGGTATGCTATGATGCTTGAAGAGGAATTAGAAGAAGAAGAAAGGGAAGAAGAAAATAGAGAAAGGAGAATTAGCCCTAACGCATCTCAACCACGCCTATCCGACGCGAATGAAGGGCCTTTAAAATAAAAAAGAGTAACAAGAAAAAGAAGATTGATATTTGAGGAAGAAGAAGATGGGCAATCTGCATCCGGACCTGAGGATGCAACGCATGAAAACAGCTCAAGGCACGACGCACTAGAGCAGGAATTGGAAAACTACCAGCCCGCAAGGCAAGGGCAAAGGAAGACGGATCTCCAAGAGGAATTGAAGAATAAATTGAGAGAACTGGCAAGGGAAGCAAAAGAGCATGCAGCAGGAAAATGCAAGGTAACCGACGCGTTACCTAAGAAGACCTCGGGAAGAAAGCGTCAATTTAGTGACATACTCGTAGAAAAGTGCTTCTTTCCCGAACGCCACCCACTGCCAATTTACATAACTGAGACAATAAACGCTTTGGGGTGGAATTAGTTCTGCGTTGGGCACACCCGTATTTGGCCCAACCTCATCCGCATGTTCTACAACAGTGAGTTTGATATGGAGAAGAACACAGCTTTTGTTGATGGGGTGTTAGTACGTTTCTCAGCTGACACAAAATAAATGAAGTGTTCACATTGACAGTAATTCGGACGCGAAAGGAAACGCATCTTGGAGGCAGGCTACGCCCAAGCCAGTTAGAAGATGCGTTAAGACCGGTAGCAAACCTGGAAAAAATGGCAACATCCGGAGAAAACAGGGTAAAATGTTAGCTTCCAGGAATTTAAATCAGACGTGAATTTGTTGGTATTACTTGATCAACGGAGCATAATGCCTACCAATGCAAATGATGAGACATTATCAAAGGAACACGTCCTGGCTACCTATCAGTGCATCCCTTTGGATGTTGGAAGAATTATAAGGGATCAGATCAAAGCCGTCAAGACTAAGCCACGAGGGCAACTCTACTTTCCATGGTTATCTGTGCACCTATGCGAATGCGAGGGGCATCCCTCTGGGGGATGATCATGAAGATATCGATGGCTTGATAGACATAAAGTTAGTAAGGCATTTACTTCGCGGTTTGCCGCATCAACTGGCTTACATACCAAGGAAGTGGCAACCAAGCCTCGATCATCCAAACGCGCCCCAAAAAGAAGACGCGTCCAGATTATGTAACACAACGATGAGCTTCAGAGCATGAAAAACATGAATTGGAGCTTGAACTTCCGGTGAAGAAGCACAACCACCCCTCAATCTTACTTTCCATGACTCACCATTGGCCCCGCCAGAAGGGAGTCCTGATCAAACGCACCAAGAACTAACTCATATAGATCAGGACATCCCTTATTCCCTTCCTTCGCCCCAACCAAGTCCAATTCCCAACTTTATGCCTCCTCCAATAATTTTTGAGCCAACTGGGCTAAGGTCAAGCAACGCAGCAAATTTTGAAAACCCAGTTGGAAGAAATGAAGAATCAACACCACCTCAACGCAGTGCAGACTTAGAAGAGTTGAAAACTTTTATCGGTGATCAGCTCAGACCACTGGCCGCATCTATCGAAGGTCTTCAGCAACAGAATCGGGTTCTAAGGGATTATCTAAGGCAGCAAACAAGACGTATGCAAGACCAATTTGTTTACACAGCACAATACATCAATCAGGTCTTGGTTGGAATGTTTGCTCTGCCTCCACTACCTGCCCATCTTAGAAACCCCTTGCGTTTCATGGATGAAGACCCTGAAGAAGAACGCAGAGATGATGCGCCAGCACAATAGAGTTTTGGGGTGTTCGATTATTTTTATTTTGATTTAATTGTTCTTTTGTATCTACTTGACTTGTTTGTTTACTTCATGTGAATTTATGAAAATGAATGAGAAATTCCTATCATTTTGTTCCTTGCGTTTGACCTTGGAATACTTGATTTTTATTCTTTAGATATTTTCTAAGTCTTGTGCTGTACCTGACCTCAATGATATCAACTATATGAAATCCATAAGTATAGAGTAGGCGTTAGGAAAATCAACAAGGCCTGAACTTCTCTAAAAAGGTTATGTTTACTTTCTAACATGTGCAAACTTTAAGTCTTAAACTCCTTTCAGACTCTCAAGGCCTTTTTGAAATTTTATTTCTCTTTTAGCAATGAGGATTTAGCTCGTCTCCAAATTTGGGATGAGTAGCTCATATCCAAATTTAGGGATGAGGGAAATCCGAGTTAAGATGCATCAAATGGGTACATCACAAATAAAAGGGAACAAAATAAGAAAAATGTTAAACGCAACTCCTCTATCATTACTTCAAAAAAAAAACCTTAAAATGGCATGAGTTTAGTTGGAACAGGCACTTAGCCGTAGTTGGATGCTTGCATGACACCCGTGGGGGCAAGCCAAAACGAAGTTAAGTCTCCTAGACCAACACGTCCCATATAACTCCTCTATCTAGTCTGAAGAAATTATATCTTGAAATGCATGAATATTAGATATGAGTTTAGTTGTTAAGGGTTTTCACCCGTAGTTGGATGCTCGCATGACACCTGTGGGGACAAGCCAAAGCGAAAGTGGGATACCTGGAACAACGCATGGGTAAGTAAGTTCATAATTTTTTTTCTTTTTATCCGACATTTATTGTAAAAAGAGCATCTAACGCATTGCTGGTTTAAAAAAAAGGGGGGAATGTTTTGAGAAATGAAAGGAGTTGTGATAAAAGGCCTACTATACCTGAAACTAAATGTTAGTCCTTTTAGAAAAGAGTCAAGCTGAGTTATATTTTCCAAACTCTTATCTCAAGCTTATGACTGAATATGATGAGAGGCGAACTCCGCACACTTAAGACAAAGGAGATGACAAATAATTATTTTGGAATGCTTGAGGACAAGCATTGTTCAAATTTGGGGGTGGTGATAACTTGTAGAAATACAAGTTATTTTTGCTCTTAAGTTGGAACAACTAAGGTTTTTAATGATAGATTCTCCTCATCTTTTAGAAGAAACACATGGATCTATTCAAACATTAGCAAACTCATGCAAAAAAAGTTTTATTGCTAAATATCGCGGCACTAACACATTGTATTGCAGGATTTCAATGCAAGGATTAATGCTAACGCATTAGACAAGTGCCGCAGGAAAAGCTCTAACGCATGGGCCATGCGTCGGAGGGAGTTCAACGTAGAAAAGATTCATTGCTCCAAGCTAATTGTGTCACATCACCACTTGCAAGTATGGGCACTTACAGCAGGCGGCATCTGAAAAGCTTCCATGCAGCAGGCGGCGTCTGAAAAGCTTCCGAGAGTCAGGTAGCTAATTAGGGCATGGACTTTAATGCTGACTAGGACATGGACTTTAATGCTGCCCATTCACCCCGTGGATGTGACCAACGCCTATAAATAGATGAAGTACCTCTAGAGTTAAAAAGTTCGGAAATTATAAAGATCCTTATTCTCTATATATTGTAGTCATAATCCTAGTTCTGTAGAGGCTGTTTGTGGTGCTAAACGATCAGAAGGGTTGAGAACCACCACCACCGCCAGTCAGGGAGCGGAGGAAGCTAATCTTGAGAAAGACACTTCATCCAATTTCTAAACAAGTGATTGTACACAATGAGATTGAGCCAAAGAAATACAAGAGATTGTATTCTTTGGCTTGACTCAGTTTCCTTCTTCTCATTTATCACTTTCATTCCATTTGATTAAATATTGTTTTTGTAAAGACTCCTTGTTTCTTTATAAAATTCATATGTTTGATCCATCATACTTGCCATTGTTTATTTCTTGTTTATGTTGAATGCATTAATACTTTATGCACAACTTCATTCTGAAGCTCAAGCCAACTTGACAAATTGGCAAAAGCATCTTTAACTTAGATTGTTTGAAAGAATAACTAAGCTGCATTAAGTAGGACGCCTAGTACAGCTAGAGATAGACTTACTGGTGTCTATTGCATTTTGTGTTAGATGCATGCATCCTAGAGATAGGCTTTATATGTTATTCGCATTGAAAAATGTTGAATGAAGTCTGACGCATAAACAAAAGATAAGCAAACCATCCTATCTCATTCACATCACATCCTAGTTGTGTACACTCGTCTTAGACCAACGCGTCCACTTACATTAAACTCCATTCTCACATGATCCATCACTAACTACTCAACTCTTTTGCATCTCTTGCACAGGCACAACAATTTAGTGTAAATAATACATTTCTCACATTCATTTAGGAAAACCCCTACAGTAGATACAATGCAAGGTCTGCGTTTGGTTAACTGAATCCCTGAGTTCGACCCTGGACTTACTAGGAACCTAAATTAGATTTATACTTGGATCTGGTTTAGAAAAACTTGAATGTCATTATTAGGAGTTGTGTGCGTTCTGTGCATATATCTAATGCCTAACGTGTTACAATGATTTAAACGCATCGAAGTATAGATGCATCAGTTATACTTGGAACTTATTTCTTCAATATATTTTATATAATACACTCCTAGAGAAAATCACGATAGCAACAAACAAGATGTACTAGGGCCTGTATGTATGAAGGCGATGCATACCTAAAGGGTGCTCAAGTGAACGAAAGAGGTGCACGCTCAATGGGTTATGTGTATATGAAAGAGGTATATACATAACCATGTGTATGAAAGAGGTGCACATCCCTACATTCATAGAGAAGACCTAGGGTGTATGAAAGTGATGCATTCCCAGAGGGTTCAATGTATATGAAAGAGATATACATCAGACCTAATGTGTGTAAAAGTGTCACACGTCTAAGGGAAAGGTAAAAGAGTGAACCAGTTAATAGAAATCTTCTGATCCTACTAGTATAGAGTTTCAGCTATTGTAGCATTCATTAGACATAAATGCTTAGCCTGACCCCGATGGTGGGGTTACTTACTGAGTATTTTATACTCATTCTTTCTTACGTTATGTTTTTCAGGTAAGAGCAAGGATGTACCGGCGGGTGATAGAAGAAATTTGTGACCGTGCCATTGGGACCAAAGAAATGCTTGTGCTCACGTTTTCATGTTTTAGTATTTTAAAATTCCAGTCTTGATGTGAGAATTTAGAGTTTCATGGTTGAAATTTTTATTTATCATACTTCATGAAATTTATTTTGAAAGATTTTTAGTTATTTGGATGTTACAAAAGTATTTATGTAAATAAATTCGTTTGATTTAATTAAAATTTGTGAGAGAGTCGTTTTGAGGTTTATGCATATATGAAGCAAAGACCTAATGGCAGTTCTAGAAATTCGGGTCGTTACAAGTCTCCTAGAACTTAACTTGCACTCAACAATAAAATCAATTCAAAACAGTCATTGAAGCACAATTTAACATTAATTTTGAATTTATTCGTACAAGAGTGAGTTCAAAGCCCTTCTAACTAAGTCCTAGCAATCTGGAATTGTAAGACCCTAACACTAAATCTAAAGTGGGAGGTTAAATAGATAAGAAAAATCCTAAGTAAGGCTATTGGAGCAAAGAGTGGAAAACATTAATAACTAAATTATCCAAAAAGGTGACCAAAAGACCAAACGCATATGGAAGGCTTAAATATGTTGAATGAAAGAGTGCATGGAGGATGGAAGTAAGAAGACTTGAAAAATGGCCAAGGGCTTGCATACAACAAATGCAAGGGCATGCGTTGGAAGCATGCGTTGAGTGAGCATGCTAGGCGCGCAGGCCATGCGTTGAGGCCAAGCACATAGGTCATACGTCGAGGCCAAGTGCACAGGCCATGCGCCGAGGCCAAGCGCGTAGCCCATACGTCGAGAGCGCCCTACCTATGCATCGAGCAGGCAATCCGGACGCCCATCCTATGCGTCGAGCGCTACCGAGTCTACCGAGCAGCCATGCGCCGATGCTTAATGCCAAGCGCACACCCATGTGGTGAGACATGCCCACGCAGCCGAGCACACCTATACGACCAAGAGCGCCTATGCGACCGAACGCACCTATGCGGCCAAGCGCGTAAGTGCCTAGGCAGCACACGCATGCGTCGATGGTCAGCATCGTGCGTCCATGCTTAGTAGGTCGAGCAAGCACACCTAGCAAGCCATGCATCAAGGGTGAGTGGCCACCCTATGCGTTGGTGATGGTCGACTCATGCGATGGCTAAATGGGACTTTGATGAAGGAAGGGTGAGTTCCTATGTGTTAAGGACAAAAGGTAAGGCTAATTGATGGAAAAACTCCAAGGGAAGATGCCAATAGTTATACGAGCATAAGTCTTAAACAATTTAAGTAGAGAAATATGTTTAAGTATTTAAGTGATTTAGGTGGCAAAAAGAGGATCACACAAAGTTCTAACAGGAGGTGGACAAAGGAGATTTCATGTAATGGAAGTCTTATCACCCTAAGTAGGAGGTGGGTGAAGGAGATTTCATGCAAAAAAGGGAATTTTGGCTGGCAAGCTGAGATGAGAACAACTCAAGGCTAGGCTGGGTAGGCTAATTGTTTACAGCTCCAAAGTGAGACAAATGGGAGTTGAGTTGTCACAAGGGGATGAGTTTGGAATGACTATAAATAGAGGGGTTGGGCGAGAGGGATTTATTCATACCATCACCAAAAATCTTGTGTTGAGAGCATATTTAGAGTGTTACGTTTGAGTAATTAGGCTGCTAAATTAATTGAAGATCAAAAGAAACAAAGGTTGCATTGGTGAGGCATTGAGTCAGCCCAGACGCACAGCCAACCCACACCCTGCGCGCACACCTTACAGCGCTGCGTCCGTCCGTCCACACCCTGTGACGCATCCTGCGCGCTAGCCCAGTGCAGCAACCCCACTGTACGACGCATCACGCCCAGCGCAACAAGCAACCGTGCAACGCACGCCCAACGCGTCAGCCCCCTGTGTGGCACAGCACGCCCACCCTGCCTATTGCCAAATGCCCAGCTGCCTACCACGGTCCAAATAACCTTTAAAGAGGCTAATTTTAGGATTTTGGCTAAATTGGAGTAGGGTAAGCTGGTATTTTCATTATATAATGGTATTTTGGCTATTTTGACATTTCTTATTGATATAACAAGTATTAATTGAGGAATTTTCATTGATATGGAGGAATTCTCAGGAAGGTATTCTCAAGGTGATTTTATTAGAAAAACTTGCTTGCGGTGAGTGTTTACTTAGTTTTATGCGTTAATATGTGGATAAATGCATATGTAAGTGCAAAATGCATGCTTATGATGTTATGTTGTTTGTCATGATATTGTTTGTGAAATTTCTATAGAAACTGAGATTATACCCAGACTACATAAGTTAGCATGCTTAAAAAGGGCACTTGACGGAAAAATATAGTCGGTCTCGGTCGGCGGGAAATAATAGTCGGTGACGACCGACGGGAAATATAGTCAAGTTACCTAAGCATGACTAGCGGAAAAAGAATTGTGGATGTGCATATTGGCGGGAAAAGTGGATTATAGGAAAGTTTCCATAAAAAGTTGTTATGATTGATAATATGTCCATGATATGAACATGCCAAGTATAGCATGGAACTGGAGGATGATGGTTGAATGAATGTACACATGATCATGCATAAATTATACTGGAATTGTGATTATGTGATTGATTTCCCAAAAATATGTTTTGCTATTTTAAAAGCACCACTCACTAGGCTTAGTAGCTCACACTCTTCCAAATGTTTTCTTATATTCCTCCCCCCCTAGGTGGCTAAGCGGAGCGTTCAGGAAGGAGTCTACAAACCACTATAATACTGGGACTTGGTAAATTCTCAGGGCACGGCTCGGATCATGTGATAAAAGAATATAGGAAATTGAACTATATGTATGAAAGATAGATTATTGTAAACATGTTAAAGTCTTTAATAGATAAGGGGGGGAAATGTTAAATTAAAATGTTGTCTTGGAATACTACTGGTGTATCCTCATGCATCCTTCCAAGTCTTGGGGGTTAAGGCTAGGGAGGGGGTGTGACAACTTTCAAAAAGTCTCAATCTGTTTTCCCCTACATAGGTTCATGCACTAACCGTCTAGTGCTAAAAAAAAAAAAAAAATCTAAGTAGTATTATGTCAATTAAGGTACCTGAAATTAAACTCTAGGGCCCTAAACTTGCATTTATTTTACCTAGAGGCATTAATTTTCACACATTACTAGAGGGAACTATACTCACTCTTTTCTCGCAATATCCTAATTAATCATAGTAAAGTTAACTTTTTCGACACATTACAAGTTTAAATTTTCTTTTTCATGATGTTATCTTTTCAATGCAACATTTCATCTGCAGATTTTAAAGTAGGCATATAAATTGTTTTTCTCACGGTATTACATTACAACATATCATACAAGAAATTATCTAATTAGTAGAGCCTTTTAGGGTGACAACAAAAATACAAGCCAAGCAATACAATTCTAAGCATGCAAGACCTATGTAGGCAGACAGAGAACTTAAACGTGCATGAAAGCAATAAAACTTTTTTAAAAAAAGCTAAAGACCATGATTAATCATCTCAAACATCATCAAGCAAGTGAAATCACAAGAGAATGCGTCATCAATTAGTCATATTAATGAACCACACAACTTGAGCAAACATGCATATAAAGCACACAAACAAAGTAGCCCGAGATCAAATGCTCAAGGGCTTCAGCCAAAACACAGACATCTCTACCCCAACTTAAAATCTAATATTGTCCTCAATGTGATAAATAAATAAAGAACATGGACAATTGCAAAGGAAACATAAAACTTCCCTAAAATTGGCACAATGGAAGGCGATGATATCTGGCTCATAAAATAAAATTCTCTTTATCTCCTCATTGAACTACAAAAACCTAAATATCAAAGAAAGCAATAAAAAGGGTAAAGTCTGGCTGCCTCGAGGTAGTGCAATTTTTTAAGGTCGTTATGCTTGACCCGAATCAGCTTTATCATCCATATTCACTATTAACAACCGTGTTAGCATCCCCCACCCACAATTAAGAGGTTGGCCACTAGCTTGAAAAATAACAGAACTAGAAAATGCAAGATGAACGGTAGTGGGAATATCAGAAACAAAATACTTTTCAAACTTTTTTTCGTGCTTAAGAGTTAAGGACCCTTTATCTATATCAATTATAGCTCTAGCACTCCATAATAAGGGTCGACCTAATAGCACAATAATTTTGAAGAAGAGGAGTTAACGCTCATATTAATTACATAAAAATCAAAGGGAAAAGTTACGCATTTGACTCTAAAAAGCATATTTTTAACTAATCTTACTGGCCTAACCAAAGAATGATCAGTTAACTGCACCAAAATATCAGCAGGGTGTAGGATGTGAGACTTTAACTCATAACAAATAGAAGCAAAATGTTTATAGAAAATCCTAGATCTAACATGGCATGCTAAAATTTTCTAGTGCCTATTTGATAGGGCACATAAAACATACCTAGAACCTCCTACTTAACACGTAGATTACTTGCTCCTGTTAAACTTCCTTTTCTTTATTTTCCTTTGATGGAGCTTCAACCCAAACCTTCTTGCCCCTTGTTAGGTATTTAAAGGATATATATTTTCTATGTTAATTCTCCCAAAATAGTGTTGATTATTTGCTTTAATTGCTAATTTTGTAGGTAAAACGGTCCTTGAGGTGTATAGAAGTCATTAAGAGAAAATTGGGCCAAAAAGATTAAAAAAAAAATGACCAAAAAATCAACTAAATTGAAGAGAATAAAATAATTACCAAAATTCCATCAAGTACCATCGAGTACCATCACGTATTCTATATTTTTTTAAATACCATCAAGCATCAAGTAAATGTTATTGAGTAATCGAGTAAGGCCATCGAGTTTTAGCATCATGACCCTAGGAGAGGCATTCCCTTGAAGACAGAACGCTTACTTCTGCCATCAAGTAATCGAGTAAGGCCATCCCTTGAAGACAAAATGCTCACTTTTGCTGTAGAACAAGGAAGGGTTGCAACGCTCCCCTACAGCATCGCAACGTTCCGGATTTTAACGCGATTCATCTCGCGTGCGCACGCCTCACGCAATGCAACGTCAAGCACCAGCGTCATGTCCCAACCGCGTCTTGGCTTTTTTTTTTGTGATTTAGCATTGTAACGCTGACCCCAACGTCATGACGCTACACTGCAAGTATAAATAGTTTTCTTTCATTTTTGCTTAAGAAAGGAAGCATAATTTTGATGGAGGTTGGAATTTCTCTTTGTATCAAGTAGTCTCTATGGTAATTTTATTTCCTACTTAGGTTATATTTTGATTTCTTTTTGGACTGTAATCAATAACTTGTAATTCTTCATGAATTTGTCTATGGAATTGTGAAGTAATTCAATCTTGTTTCTATTTCAAGTGTTCTTGCAAATTCTTTTGAGTTTTCTACTTATCTTTATCATTAGCAGTGTGATTTGAGCATTCTTGAATCCATTTTTAATTCTTGAAGCATGTTGAATGATCTATATCTTAAACATGTTTAGTCTAGATGCTTGGTTTTGTCACATTCACTCATGATTGAATGCGTTGCTTTCAATGTGTTTGATAAAATGTCTAGCCAATATCTCCAAGAGATAATAGTAATTGTGTATTGAATGACTTTCCTAGGACGCACTAATCACTAGATTTGAAGAAATTCGATTAATTGAATAAGCTATCTTAACAATTAATCAACACAATTGAATCCTAGAACTTAATGCACGTGGTTTCTCTTCTATATGGCTGCTATCGAACCCAATAGAGATAGAAGCATGTAGATTAATTAGGATAAGGGTTATCCTACATTAATCGTTGATTAGGACGCTTTCTTAACTAGGTTATTGCTAGTTGTCTGGCTTTGTAGAGACTAGTTTAATCTAGTTAAGTAAGTAGTGGCGAGCATAATCTGATTGTGAATTAAATTTGTAAAATTCAATGATAAGAATTGCATTGAACGTCTAACTTGGATTAGAAGTAAGATTGTTCTAAATTTGGTTACAACTATCCTTTATCTTTCGATTTTTAGCATGTTTCTTGTTTTAATAAAAAACTCCCGTTTTATAGCTTTCATAATTAAGCATGGTTAAAGAAAAGATTAAATAACATTTTCCTATGGATCGAAATCTTACTTCCACTTTAACTACAAGTTAGTTTAGGTTGTCGTTCGACTATAAATATTGTTTGTTTCGGGTTAGGTAGAACTAATGACACCTACTTAGCTCCGAGCAAAATGGTGCCATTGTTGGGGAGATGGCTAACCATTTAATCTTTTTCTTAGCTAAAATTAACTAACAAACTTTAAAACACCAAAATATTTTCTTCTTTTTGTGTCTACTTATTTTAATATGGCGAATATGAACATCTACTATGCATTTCAAGCGATGTAAGCGACCCATCAGAGAGCACAAGAGGTAAGGAAATTTAATGAGTTTAAGAGTGAAATAAATGAACTAACCTCTCTTGTTCGAGTTGTGCTTATTGAACAGATACAAGTTTTGCGTGGTCCTGAATGCGAGTACTACCCAACTTGGGAGAAGCCCGACCGAACTCCATCATCAATGCCGTCTTTCTCTACCAATATAGGTAATTCCTCAGAAAATTTAGTTGATGAACTATCTGACTGTTCTTGTGAGTTGGTGTGGAAACATTCTTATCTTGCTCAAGAACCATCGAGTTTTCAGTAGAATGGGTTTTATTCGAACACGAAGTTAGAGCCAACGTTCAAAATCTGTGTTACCTCATTGCCCAGATTATCGATTCGGTTAGGAAAGTCGAGGAGTGTTGGGAAGATACATTTTCTGAGAACACTGAGTTAAGCGGTGGAGGAATTCACATCGACAATCTAGAAGAGCTGTTGATTCTTTGAAATTCCTATCAAGGAAAGATATTGGATTTAGAAATGTGTGAACTTGCTAATGGCTTTTCTGATTATGAGCATAATTCAATTGAGTTTCACCTGGAAACTCAAGCCTCCATGCCAGTTGAGGTCCATCAAATGCCTGAGCTTGCACACTCCATGCTTACATTGGAGAACCATTCAGAGCTTCTCGTCGTCTGTGGCATTGAAGTCGATCTAATTGAGGAGTTTTCCTGGACCGACAGTGAACATGATGTTTATCCCACGCCATGTTCAAAACAAGTAAGTAGGTATAAGTATAAGCCCGTACCACACCTTAAGGAATCTCAGGTAAAATAGTTAGAGCCTTCCAAGCCTAGAACCGTACTTTGTCATGGAATTTTGCATCTTTAATTGTTGCTTGTATTTTCTTTATGAGTCAAAGTCAGTTGTTGAGTCTTTTCTTTTGAGTCTTTTGATTCTTTCTTTTTCTCTTTTTTACCAAATATAAGAAAACCCAAATTCGACCTGTCTGGTTCTCATAAAAGGTTGAGTTCTCTTACGACCCTTCTAGGCTATATAGATTCATCCAAGAGAGGACCGAAGAAATATGAGAATTTTTATGTACCTTGAGAGGCATAAAAGACGAATCACGTCGAGCAATCGACGTTAAAAATTTTTCCTTCCTAGAGGTAACTAGGCGTTTAAAATAAAACACGATTTTTTTTAGTTTTAGTTTTCATTTTTTTTGGAATTAGTTTCAGTTGTAGATTTGAATTTTACTTCTTTATTCTTAATAAGGTAGGATAGTCTTAATTTCTATTTAAAATAATAATAATAATTTAGGGCACAGCGTTGCAACGCTGTGTAACTAACGTCGTGACACTGCGAGGTAGAAACACGTTTTAAAACCAGTTTCTATCATTCGAAGAAAGTTCATACTCGATTCCTTTTTCTCAAACTCGATTTTCTCTAAGAGATCTTCCCACCCCTCATCAATTTTTCACCCAAAACTCCAAATCCAAGCGATTTTTTCTTCAAAATCTCTTCATTCTCTTCACTTTTCAAGGATTTCTTCCTTGAAATTTTCGGGGTCACCAAAATACCCATTTTAGGGCTTTCTCTCTTCCACTCAAATAAAAGCTTCAATCAACCCAAGGTAATGCATTCCTCTTTCTTTTAACTCTTTGATGATTATCTTGATAGTGATTTGAGTTTTGCTTGATGAGATTTGAATTTTGGTTCATGGGACTTGAGATTTTCTCGTTTGATACATGATTTGCTTGGAATGAATGATTTTTGCTTTTAAATTGTTGAATGTTTGATAATTAGAAATAATATGCTTGGGAATTTTTCTACGTGCAGGGGTCTAATTGATTAGTGGTGTGTGATTATTTTGCTTGAGAAACCTTTTAGAAGACTGATTTAGGATTCTCTTAGGTTTTAACCCTAATTCTGAAGGCTTTACTTGGAATATTTTCCATGGGTCCTAAGCCTAAAAGGGAAAAAATGTTTCCATATCTAGTGGTAGGCATTCTCCTCCACATCCCGTGTCTAATAACCCTAGGTTTGTTTCAGAAGGAGTTGATAGTAGATACCACCAAGTGGTAGCTCTTAGGAACCTAGTGCTAGAGAGAGCTTTGACCTTAGAGCCCAATTTCTATCCTCAAATCACTTCCAAAATATGGGAGAGAGGATGGAAAACTCTAGTAGCTAACCCTGGTGAAGCTGTCATTCCTTTAGTTAGAGAATTTTACACCAATATTGACCTCGATAGAGATGTATACTTAGTGAGAGGTGTTAGAGTCTATCTTTCTTCCTTCAAAACTAATGAAACCTTTGGCCTAGCTCAGTTTGACGATGAGTATGGACGATTTCTATCTCAACCACTAGATGAACAAGAGATTATAGAAGTCCTCTGTGGGCAAGGAGCTCAGTGGACACGTTCTAGTGGAGTTGCATTAAGGTTTAGATCTACAGACATGTCTGTAGTAGGTCAAATTTGGCATGCTTTTGTATGTTCCAGATTGATGCCTGTACTTAGACTAACCAATGTGACTCGAGATAGAGCCAAACTTCTCTACCGTCTCTTTCAGGGTATGTCCATTAACGTTGGAAGAGTTATCCATGCTTCCATCCAACGATGTGGATGGTGTTCTACAACGGGTAGCCTTGGACACCCTAGCTTAATAACTTTATTGTGTCAGAGGTTCGGGGTAGAAATACCAAGAAATAAGGAATGTATAGGTCATAAATCTCCAATTTCTAAGACGTCCATCTTAGTCTTTCGAGGCCGTGGATTTAAGGAACTCCACGACAAAGAAGAAGAAAAGCTAGGTGGGGAAGATGAGCATTTTAGAGAAGAACCACTTAAGGTAGAACTTCCCAGCCATCCCCATGAGCAATCACCTAGTAATGAAACATTAGGTGAGCAAGGACTTAAAACCGCCAGTGAAGCCTTAAGGGTGAGCCGAGAAACCGCTCGCCAAGTTAGGCGTATGCAAAAAGCTATCAATTTCATGTGTGAAAGAGACTGTCTCTAATACGCTAGCATAGGTTTTCAGTACGACCTTCAGCGAGAGCCCGATTCACCTGACTCGGACTGACATTGGCCACACATATATTTCCTGGTGTCTTCTTCATTTTTTGCCCTATCTTTTATCTTTCATTTTAATTTTCATTTTCTTGCTTTCTTTTATTAGCTTTTTAGGATTGAAAATTTTAGACTAACTTTCTCTTTTTCTTGTAGCTTTTCTTTTCCTTTCTTTTTCTTTTCTTCTCTCTTTTTTGTAGGAACAATAAAATAAAAGAAAAAGCAAAAATTGATGCAAGGAAAGAACAACAAAGAACAACGGAAACAAAAAAACAAAGAATTGTCGCTCTTATCTTAGTTTTATAAACATCGAAGACAATGTTTAATTTTTAAGTTGGGGGTGGAGGTACATTGCATGTTCTTAACATTTTCTTCTAGGGTTGTAAAATGAGCCTTAAAATTTTTTTGCTCCATTATCTCTATTATCTTTGCATGTCTAGAACCCTTGAGCACCTGAGCTCGGGTTATGTGGATTTTATGATCTTAATGAAATTTATCTTGATTAGGCTCTATTACATTTCTATGACATTCTTTTTTATTCTCTTAAGAAACACAATATCATTATTTTGGCATTTTTCCTTTTATACGACTCTTTTTTTTTTTCGCTTTCAATGCATGACTAATTACTAAGCATGTTCATTCATTCAAGAATAACATTCACTTTGTTTGTCATGATCATTTGTTTTTCTCAATATTTTTTATTCTTATCAATGATCTTTGATGACACATTCTCTCAAGCAATGATACAAATCAAATTTTAAGCTTAAAATCTTTTCTAACAAAATTTTAAAACTCATTTTTCAAAAGAATCTTTCTTTTCCTTTTAACTTCATAAAAAATCGAATACTTAGTCTTTTGATTTATTTAAAATCTAAAAACTCTTAGAAACATCATAACCACTTAATTTTCTTTGTTACCTCAATAGGAAAAACTTTGGTCTAAGGTAAACTATCTTGTTTTAGAGGCAAGACTAGACAAAGAGGATAAAAAAGGGTCGAGTGTTTTAAGTAATAAAAAAATAAAAGCAAAATTACTAGCACAAAAAAGAGAGAGAGAGAGAGAGAGAAAGCTTGCTTTTGCTTATTTATCTGAATCTTTACTAGCATGTGTGTGCATGGATAGAGGTGAAAAGAGCTACTTCCATCGTATTAGTTAGGGCCGGCAAGAAAAGAGCGATAGGGTCTCGGTGGTGTGAGTGTGAAAGTTATACCTCTAAGCAAAAGAAATGTCATTTACATTTTGAGTGCGTGAGTTTAAAAGGAACCCTTGTCCTAGAATTATCTCTCTTTTTTGCAAGATAGATATTCTTTATACCAATAACCGAGCCAGTGTAGGGCAAAGAGAAATTGAGAATTGGATATAGCCTTTTTACTAGTTTTAGCCTTTAAATAAACTAGAATAGAGTAGGCTTTTCTTTTATAGCTTTACAAGAAAAAGAATGCTTTCTTTTCAAAAATAGGCTCCAATACTTTGTTAGAAAAATTTTAAAGGTTTAAACGCCCATTTGTATCATTCGTTTGTTTGATTATCGGAAAGAGACATATGAATAAAAGTTTTGAGTAAACCATATGAACATATTAACATTTTTGAATGACTTCTCTAAATGAATACACAATTGATATTCATGTTTTTATTTGAATGTATGCATATTTCTAGTTTAAACTTGCTCAGAATGACCAAGAGTTAAGTTAGGGGTGTTTTGTTAGGTCTTTAAAGGATATATATTTTCTATGTTAATTCTCCCAAAATAGTATTGATTATTTTCTTTAATTGCTAATTTTGCAGGTAAAACGGTCCCCGAGGCGTTTAGGAGTCATTAAAATAAAATTGGGCCAAAAACATAAAAAAAAATGACCAAGAAAATCAACTAAATTGAAGAGAATCAGAAAATTATCAAAATGCCACCGAGTACCATCGAGTATTCTATATTTCTTTTAAATACCATCAAGCATCAAGTAAATGCTATCGAGTAATAGAGTAAGGCCATCGAGTTTCAGCATCACGACCCTAGGAGAGGCGTCGAGCAACGCTTGAAGACATGCTTACTTCTACTGTAATACGGGCCAGCATTGCAATGCTCTGGATTTTGATGCGATTCATTCTGCGTGCGCGTGGCTCACATAATGCAGCATCAAGCACCAACTTCACGTCCAAAGCGCAACACTTCTTGGCTTTTTTTTTTTTTTTTTTTTAGATTTAGCATTGTAATGCTGACCCCAGCGTCACAATTACCCTGCAAGTATAAATAGTTTTCTTTCAGTTTTGCTGAAGGGAGGAAGCACGATTTCGAAGGAGGCTGGAATTTCTCTCTGTATCCATTAGTCTCTATGATAATTTTGTTTCCTACTTAGGTTAGATTTTGATTTCTTTTTTGGACTGTAATCAATAACTTATAATTCTTCATGAATTTGTCTATGGATTTGTGAAGTAATTCAATCTTGTTTCTATTTCAAGAGTTCTTGCAAATTCTTTTTAGTTTTCTACTTATCTTTATCATTAACAATGTGGTTTGAGTGTGAATCTGTTTTTAATTCTTGAAGCATGTTGAATGATCTATATATTGAACATGTTTAGCCTAGATGCTTGGTTTTGTCACATTCACTCATGATTGAATGTGTTGCTTTTAATGTATTCAATAGAATGTCTAGCCAAGATCTCCAAGAGACAATAGTAATTTTGTGTTGAATGGCTATCCTATGATGCACTAATTACCATATTTGAAAAAAATTTGGTTAATTAAGTAAGCTATCTTAATAATTAATCGATGCAATTGAATCCTAGAACTTAATGCACGTGTTTTCTCTTCTATATGGCCGCAGTCGAACCCAACAGAGGTAGAAACATGTAGATTGATTAAGGTTAGGGCTATCCTACGTTAATCGTTGATTAGAACGCTTTCTTGACTAGGTTATTGTTAGTTGTTTGGCTTGCGAGCTCAGGTGGCTTAGTAGTATGCATCGGGGAGTTCTCAAGGCAACAAATAGTAAAAGTGACTCCTACTGTCTAGGAAGAGAGCTTTCCACACTGAGCATCTAGCGTGCTAATCGTGCTTTCCAGTTGGGAGAGCTAATTGGCCATGTTCTGCATGTGAGAGAGGGTTGTCTCTTGGCTCTGCATGAGCTTTGAAGTAGTATTTGCTAAGCTCTTCACTATATTCTCCATAGAGGGTTGTCTCATAATACTCATTTTCATAAATAATATCGTGAGCAACATTGTATGCAAAATTATTGTCAATTTATATAAGTATGGTTCCATATTTTTCCTGTCATGACATATAATTTATCAAGATCTCTTTAATATCCTCATTTAGTTCAATATTCTTATGAGTACTCATATTCAAGATTTCTTCTGGAATATCCATATTCTTAACTGAGTTATTTTTATTATTGACTACTTTTTCAAGGATTTTAATCTTTGGAACCCATTTGTTTACCATGCTTCAGGCATGATGTATACTCATTAGTAGGACAGCTTCTTGCATTGGGATATATATATATATTATGGTGTATTTGTAACCAATATATATAATTTAGCCATTTTCTTGCTACTGTAAATGTTCTATAAATACATCTAACATTTGATTTGCAATATTTTACAAATGAGTTATCTTTTGAACTTCTAGTTCAAAGTGATCTGTATGATGATCAAAAAGACATACATATGCATTCATTCAATTTCTTTTTTCAACTTTCTTATTTCCTCCCTCCTAATGTTGGATTCATTAAAATCATGCAATAAATACTCACCCATCAGACGTTTAAGATATTTAATAGTTGATGGGGAATCAAATCCAACATATATTCCTAACCTCTTTTGAAGACCCATCTTAGTACGTTGTGGTGGAACATATACTACACATCCAAAAATTCTCAAATGAAAAATACCTGGCTTATGGCCATAAGCTATTTGTAATGGTGGGTACTTATGATAAGCTACTAACCTAATGCATGCAAGTGATGCAACATGCAAAATAGCATGTCCCCATATAGATGTAGGAAGCTTAACTCTCATAAGTAATGGTCTAGTAATTAATTGCAGACATTTTGTAAATGATTTTGCTAAACAATTTCGTGTATGAACATAAACTAAAGGATGTTAAACACTTATCCAATTGACATATAATATTTATGATAAGCTTGGGATGTAAATTCATCAGCATTATCAATACGAAAGGTCTTAATTGTATAATTAGGAAATTGTGTTCTTAACCTAATTATTTGAGCAAGTAATCTTGCAAATGCAAAATTTTGACTTGATAATAAATACACGTACGACCATCTACTAGATCTGTCTATTAAGACCATAAAATTTCTAAATGATCTACTTGGTAGGTCAGTAGGTCCACATATATCACCATGAATTAGTTCTAAAAATGTAGGTGATTCAGTCCTGACTTTAGCGGATGATGGTCTAATTATTGATTTGCCTTGAGAGCAGGCATCCCATGACAATTCATTAGATTAAAGAATCTTCTGACTCTTCAATGGATGTCCATGTGAGTTTTCAATAATTCTTCTCATCATTATAGACCATGGATGACCCAATTGATCATGCCAAATTGTAAATATGTCTGAACTCATGAACTTTGGGTATATTGTTGCATATGTTTTAATTACTCGTATATGAGTAAATATAATCCAGAAGATAAAGCAAGCAACTTTTCCACTATACATTTTTCATGTGAAAAAATAGATATAATATAAAGATACTCCATATTATTCCTACTATCAGTCTCAGTATGATAACCATTGTAGCGTATGTCCCTAATATTGTATTAACTTTTTCTTTCAACATTGTCAATTTAAAAAAAAATGATTTCTACTAGTAAGTATTGTATGCATAGTTGCATTGTTTGCCAGAAATATATCTTTTTTGCTCATTTTTTAGTCATTCAACATATGAAAAATATCCATACTTCTTCATTAAACAAAATAATTACAATCAGAGAAATGAAACTTTAAATATTAAAAGTTTAATCTTACCTAAAATTAAGGTAGATTCTAAAAAAAAAAGAAGTAATCTTGGATATTCTCAAAATTGAAAGAAACACTTGTTATGCCATCAATTCTGCCAATTTTTTCTTCAAGAGATTAAAAAAAAAGTTCGACACATCCAAAATTTTCATATTGGATAGGTAAAATATATCATTTTCCTGCTATGCAAAACTTGCTTCCATATTGTCCATTTTTCTTGAATTATTACGTTGTGGAGTTTTTCCTTTATAATCATCATTTCATGTGGTTCTTTTGAAATATGGGTGATTATAACGACCACCACGAAAAAAATATTTATTTCTTCCTCTACCACGGTCATGACCTCAACCACGACTACGATTATTGGAATTCACAACATTCACTTCAAGAAACGGTGTTGCTTCCAGTTGGTCGAGATTCATGATTTTTCATCTACGATTATTAAAATTCACAATATTCACTTCAGGAAATGTTGTTGCTCTATTTGGCTGAGATTCATGATTTCTTTTTAATTAATAACTCGTTATTTCATTCAGTCACGAGAAGGCATTAGATGAGTTCAAATACTTTTTAAAATATTTCTCTCGATATTGCTATTGCAGGAGCATATCCGAGACACAAAATGTAGAAAAATATCTTCTCCAACATATTGATTTAAAATCTTAGAGCTTCAAGTGAATCCATTCATAACGAGCTCTAGAAAGAATAGGTGTTTTGTGATGATCATATTTTGATGGTATCTAGATATATTCTGGTATCAAACACTCATGAAAAATAATTATTATCATTAATATTAATGCTACAAAGTCTAATTTTGTAAAATTTGTCATGGTAATGTTATCAACAGACATTGTATTTATATTGAAAATTTAATACATATATCAAACATGCAAAACAATAATTTAATTTACTAATTATAACGAAGACGGAAAAACAAAATACTTTAAGGACCTAACTTTAACGGAGAAAATAACAGGAGTTCGAAATGTGATGTCACCTTCACACCTATTGGACCAAATAAATTTGTTCACTACGTTCTTACTCCTATTACTACTAGAGAGTAGCAATAGTTACAATTCCATGATCGTCTATAAAGAACCGATATCTAGTTTGAACCGTTGATGAATTCCATGGTATTGGGGGAGGGTTTTTTTACAAAGTTGGTAAAATGGTGCAGAATGTAAAAACAATAAATGTAAATGCAAAAGTGAAAATGAAAGTGACTCAATTTTTAAAAGGATTTAACCTAGGTGTAGGTGTCATTTTAACATTCTTGGTTGTTTATTGGCCTTAAACAAGTGCAACATAAAAGCCTAGAGATGCATGCCCTAATTTCTTGACTAACAATACAATCAATTCTAAACGTAGAATTAATTAGGTTTGGTAGCATCCACATTAATCAAGCACTTGCATAACGAAAGGAAAATTAGCTAAGATGAATTAATAGTTCGTAAAACCTAGATTATTAATTCATTGGTTCTTGAATTTAGCTATCATGCAATATTATGAAAAAGATTAATCTAATTAACCTAAATCATACACAAGCATGCTTAGTTCTTACTCTTTGAAATTAACCACATAGACATGTTCAAAATCTTGAATTCAAAGAATTAAAAAGAGTTGGCCAATAACCCTAAAATTCAACGCATAGAAATTTATTTATCATTTAAGAATGAAATTACAACAAGCAAACCATCAAGAAATCAGAAATTACATCAAGAAGTGTAAAAATTACAGTCTTGTAACCAAGAAATGTTAAAATTCAAACCTAACCTAGACTAGAAATGCTTACTTTTGGCCTTGCATTTCTTCAAGATACATTAAGGAATAGCAAGGATGGATGAAAGGTGTAAAAAAAAAAAAAAAAAAAAAGGTGCTTGAAAAGTTGAGAGAAAAATCGAGTTGAAGCGAATCTTTCGTGCAAAAGGTCTGAAAAATCCTTTTGTAATCGAGGTAGAGTGTAAAAATGCTATACTAAGCATAATAAGGTTGCCTTTTTTCTTATCGAAGCGTAATGCATAAGGTAATCAAGTTGAGGGTTACGCTGGGCTGATGAAGACACACGCACGCACATCTTAAAACTTTCGTCAATTGTTGTAGCGTAACTACGCTGTGGGTAACGTAATTAAGCAACCTTATTTTTTCTAGCTTCTGCCTTCAAGCGTAATGTTCGAGCATAAGGTTAGCACAATTACCCTACTGATCAGTGGCTATTTCGTAATTTTTCTGTCCTTTTAATATTTGATGCAATAAAGCTTCAAATTAACTTCTTTATTATCCCCTTTTTGCTCCAATTGACTTTTCTACCCTTTGAACGATTATTACCTACAAAATACAACATTTAATTCATAAAAATACATGAACAATAATAGATTAAGTCGAAAATCATTTTGTTCACTCAGTTCATCGAATCAAATCTCAAGTTTTAACAATCATCAAGTAATGCAAACAACCACTTAAGTAGTCTAAATTCAAGCATTAATTTGAAACTCGTTGTAAAAGGTTTTTCAAGTTAGGTCATGAATGAATGAATGAAAACGAAGCCTTGAAATTTTAAAATCAAAGAAAGCCTGGAAAAGTTTTATCATACTCCCATTTCATTGTTCCTCTACGCTGGCTCGATTACTGGCTTTAGACATACCAAACATGCAAAAAAAAAAAAAAACACTAAGATAAGGGTGCCTTACTCACGTACACAAAAAATAGAGGGCATTTGTTTTACCTAGAGGGCTAGCATTCACATTCCCATTGCAGGGGACCAGTCCACATTTTTCTCACGGGGTCCTAACTAAATACATGGGAGGTAGCTCTTTTCACTTCTATTTATGCACACACATATACTTTTATTTTATTTTATTTTATTTTCTACTAGCTAGCATTTTTTTTTAACTTACGTTTTTTTTTCAGCACCTATTTCGCTTCTCTTTCTTTTTTTATCACACCCAAGACTTATTTTATCCACTTTGTCTAGCATTATCTAAAACAAGAAAATGTTACTCTCAAGCCAAAGGTGGCCATTTCAAGGTGACAACAAAAATCCGAGAAAGATAAATCGTTTCTAAAATTCTAAGATTAAAAAATTACTTAATAAAGTTCTCAAATATGCATGAAATAACAAGAAAAAATCGTAAAATTGGCTCAAAATCATGAAAGAATTTTTCATACTAAGATCATGAAAGCATAAAACTCAATAAGTGTATCATCAACTCTCATTAAAAAGAAACGAAAAAACTGAGCAAACAGATCATCATGCAATTTCCAATCATTCAAACAGTCACTCAAAGCAAAAACTTTCTCTAATCAGCAAAAATACAATATTCGAGCTCAAATGCTTAAAGGTTATCCAGATGTACATTAAGAATATAGAATATATCATCTTTGAAATTTAGCATCAACTAATCATTAAGATATCTAGCTAAACTAAAAACAACATACATGATAGTGAACAGACATGCGAAACACCTACACCCAACTTTCAAAGCAAACATTGTCTTCAATATTTAAAAAAATAGAAACTAAGGCACAAGGACAAAGAAAATGAAGGTGAACAAAAAACTCCCCGGATTTGGACGAGTGCTTTGGTTGAGCATGCAACACTTCTCTCAAAGTACAAGATCATCTGTAAAGAAGAAACATTCACAATTTTCTCAGTTATTTTAAACTAAACTAAAACTAGGATAGACTACAAAAAGAAAAACAAACAAAAACAAAAGAAAGAATTAAAAATTTGACGTTTGGCTGCCTCCAGGAAGCGCAAATTTTTAGGGTTAGCCACTCAACCATTCAGCCTGATCATCTTGGATTGGAGTTGATTGGCTTTCTCTATTCGTCCATCTTTATTGAACTTGCTTCTCCATCACCTTGCGACAATAATAGTTCATTTGAGGCAAACAGGTTAATGGAGGGATTTTCATTTAATTTTTTTTTTAACAATTCCTTCAAATTTGATAGACAATGATCTTGCACCTACATCAATTTTTGGTAGAGCAGTTTGTAAGAAAGGTCCACCTAAAATGACAGAGTTCCTAGGGGAATGAGCATTTTGTTCGTTGTTAAGAACATAAAAGTCGATCTAGAAGATTAGGCCATCTACATTTATAGAAACATCATATACTACATCTAATAGCTTACTCAAACTATGGTTTGTCCAGTTGGATTACAACATTTGTGCTTTTAAGATTTAGCAACTTAAGCTCATAAAACAAAGATGTAGAAATAATACTCACAACTACTCCTAGATGTATTAGAGGATTCTGCAGCTTCTTCTTACCTACAGTGCAGGGTAGGCAGAACATACCTAGAACATCTTGTTTCAAGGGTAGCTTACTTGGTATAACCATTGTTTCTAGAGTAAAAATTATCTCTTCCTCTTTATTTACCCACTACTTTGAGCTCGTTTCAGGAAAGCTAACAGTCACCAATCCAGTGCTCTCAGTAGACTTAACTTTTTCTTCTTTCTTCTCAAGACTTAAGAGTCTACCTGGAAAAGGAGTAACAGGAATATAAGCTTTAAAATAAAAAATTTCTAAAGAATCAGAACTAACCTGTTTAGAGCTCCTAGGTCCTCTGGGTCTACAACTGTGTTCGTCAAAACCAAACAATTGATTGATTTTTTTTTCCAAAAATTAAATTGTCAGATTCAGATTTCATAAATTCAAGTTTCAAAGAGTCTAAAGATCGAGGATAACAAATTCAAAAGGTTCAAATTCAAAAAAATCAAGAGAGTAAAGAGATTCAGTATTCACAAAATTATAAGATTTAAGTTCAAAAGGTTCTAAGCAAGCAGAGACACTGACTATAGTCAGGGCACTTACACTCTGGCACTTACATTCTTAAAAGAGTGTTTCGGTTGTGCAGAGAGCTTACCACATTTGATATTAATTTTACTCATCGTGGTGGCCAACTCGATTTGATTGGCTAGATGTTGCATACCTTGCCTTGTCTTTTTTTGGAAAATAGCATTTTCTTCTTGTATCTTCTTTGATTCATGTTGGAAGGTGCTTACATCTTTTTGAAATGACAATATAGTGGTAGTCAATGATCTCACCATATCCTCTATTAGTGCACTAGAGCTAGATGTACTCCCTTGCTAATCTCCTTGACCTTTCCAATGGAGGTTGGGATGGTCTTGCCACCCAGAATTATAAGTGTTGCTATATGAGTCTCGTCTTTTCCCTCCAAGAAAGTTGACTTCCTTTATAGGGGTTTAGGCTTTTAACTGTGCTTGAGCCATTTTCTACACAAGAATAATGGGATTAGTAAGTTGAGAATGTAACTCTTTTATCTCTTCTATGTCGGTTAAGTTGAATCCAGTTGATCTCAAGCTAAATTGTTGAGAATTTTCTACCATAGTTAAAATCAATCGACTTGCTTCCGATGGTGTCTTATCGGCAAGAGTTTCTCCCGCCACCGCATCGCTGGTGCTCTTGTCAAAAGCAAGCAAATTGGAGTAAAAATACTGAATTAAAAATTGATCATTAATTTGTTGGTAGGGAGTGGTTGTTTATATCTCTCCCAATACTCAAATAAAGTATTCCCACACTTTGCTTGATTCCATAAATTTCCTTTCTAATTGAGTGGGCTCTAGAAGCCTAAAAGAACTTTTTAAGGAACTTTTTCTTAAGGCAACTCTAAGTAGTGATTGAGCCGAACGGAAGATAGTATAGCCAATTCTTGACGCCATCCTTTAAGGAGAAAAGAAGGCCCTTAGATTCAATTGCTCCTCTATCATGCCATGCGGTCTCATCCCAGTACATACCATATGAAAGTCTTTGATGTGCTTGTAGGGATCTTCTCTAGGGATTCTTTTGAAAATTGGCAATAAGTGAATAAGTCCTAGTTTGAGCTCAGATGAGATGGTAGTCTCTGGATAGACTATACATAGCAGTTGCTGAGTCATATCCGGTTATGTTAGCTCTCTTAAAGTTCTTTCTCTTTCTTCACCCATGTTGACTACTTGCTCTTGTACCTCTTCTTCTTCTTGGGTTTGAACCTCTTGTTACTCTTCTTTTAAATTCTATTCTATCTCCTCAATTGCTTCTATCCTCCTCTCCTTTTGAAGTCGACACTCTTCTCAAAAAATGTCTACAAAAAAGTCAAGCACAAAATTCCTAGAGGAGCAGGTCATACAATAAAGGAATTCAATTGCACACAATCTCTTTTTGGGTAATTATATATATATATATATATATATATATATATACTAAAGGGATTCAAAAATTGACTAACTAGTTGCCTCAGTTCTCCAAAACAACGCTAATTTAATCGAGCTAGAAATGTGACGTCGCCTTCACACGTATAGGACCAAATAAATTTGTTTACTCCATTCTTACTTCTATTACTACGGGAGAGTACCAATAGCGGTAAGTCCGTGATCGTCCACAGGGGACCGATGTCTGAACAATTGATGAATTCCATGGTGTCGAGGGGAGGGAGTTGTTTTGCAAAGTTGGTAACATGGTGCAAGAATGTAAAAACAAGAAATGTAAATGCAAAATTGAAAATGAAAGTGACTCAATTTTTAAAAGGATCTAGCCTAGGTGTAGGTATCTTTTAACATTCTTGGTTGTTCATTAGCCTTAAACAAGTAAATTTGCTTGAGAATTAATGACTTACCCCATGCAACCTAAAAGCCTAGAGATCATGCCCTAATTTAATGACTAACAATTCAATCAATTTGTAATGCACAATTAATTGTGTTTGATAGCATTCACATTAATCAAGCACTTGTATTGCGAAAGGGAAATTAGCTAAGATGAATTAATTGTTTGGAAGGCCTAGGTTATTAATTCATTGATTTTTTAAGTTAATTATCATGCAATATTATGAAAAAGATTAATTTAATTAACTTAAATCATACGCAAGCATGCTTAGTTCTTGCTCTTTGAAATTAAAAACAAAGACATGTTCAAAATCTAGCCTTCAAAGAATTAAAGAGAATTGGCCAACAAAACCCTAAAATTCAATGCATAGAAATTTATTCATCATTCAAGAATGAAATTACGACAAGTAAATCATCAAGAGATTAGAAATTACATCAAGAAATGTAAAATGCTTACTTTTAGCCTTACATTTCTTCAATATACATCAAGGAATTGCAAAGATGGATGAAAAGCGAGAAAAAGAGAGAAAGAAATGTGCAGAGATATGAAAAGTTGATAGAAAAATCGAGTTGAAGTGAATCTCTAGTGTAAAAGGTTTGAAAAATTCTTATATAAACGAAGTAGAGCGTAACGATGCTATAGCTAAGCGTAACAACGCTGACCTTTTTCTTATCAAAGCGTAATGCATAGGGTAATCACACTGAGGATTACGTTAGGTTGATGCAGACGCGTGCGCGTGGATCTTTGAATTTCCGTCAATTAACGTAGCGTAACTACATTACCCTATTTTGTTAGCTTCTGCCTTCAAGCGTAATGCTGGAGCATATGGCTAGCGTAATTACCCTATTGATCAGTGATAATTTCGTAATTTTTCTGACTGTTTGATGCAACAAAGCTCCAAATTAACTCCTTTTTTATTTGTTTTGCTCCAATTGACTTTTCTACCATTTGGATGATTATTACCTACAAAATACAATATTTAGTGCAGAAAAATACACGAACAAGTATAGATTAAGCCGGAAATCATAGCACTTTTATGGTGCTATGAAACGTGTTATGGAATTTAGGAGCGAAACACGAGAATTGATAAAACATAATATAATATTAAATATATAAAATAAATAACTAAAATTTAGAAAAGAAAGAAATAGGATAATATGGAAATTCAAAGTAGAATTCCGAAATAAATTTTCTTACAAAAAATGTATGTCATTGCAATATTCATAATAAGCCACTATTTATAGATAATGGGTAATTACTAATTAGGATGTGATATTTCATGGACACTAAAGGTGCTTTGACATTAAACACATGGAGTAATTATAGATTGACACTTGGATTGATGGTAGAATGCCATTGGTCTTATTAGGACACTAAGCATTTAGACATTTATTTTCTAATATTTATAATAATAATAAAATTTTGTCAATACAAGTGTAGCTCAACTTACCTAAAAAATGCACTATCATCAAGATTCGATATTTGAATCTACCACCATCTATGTTGTTAAACTTAAAAAAACAAAAAAATAAATTAATAATTCAACCTAAAATGGCATAAGGCTGAATTGTTTTAAACCACAACAATTTATCAATTGTTTTCTTATGCCGCACAAGAATCAAGAAAGTAATTGAGAAGTCAGTGCGTCCATTGTTCTCCCCATTAGCGCGGGACGCCGTTGTGGTTCACAGTCCTCCCATACAATACGAAACATGATCGATTCTTAGACGACAGATCGAGCGAATGGATGTCCTTGAAATCGAGAAAGACGACGATGACGGGCCTCCTCCTGGATGGGAACCCATCACTTCGCCGCTTCCGCCACCACCGCCGCCGCCGCCGCCGCCACTTTCTTGTGAGTGCTTCCGAGGTTTATTTCAGATTTTGTGTTTCCGAATCTTCGTCTTGGTTGTTAGATTCGATGCATTTCATTATTTTCCATCTCTGGCTCTTTATACATCTGATTGAACTTCTGCTGATTGACTTCAAAAATTTAAGCTGACATTTTTCTTCAGTAATTTTTGCACAATATCTTCTCGTGTTCATGTTTGTGAGCGAATCGATTTGGTGGTTTCTTCCCACTGCTTATAACGGTGAATGTGTTAACCTAACTTAGCAAGAAAACACTTTTTGAAATTAGTCCAATTCACATCTGTGCAGTTTGCGTTATTAATCCGCTTAAGCTATTTTAGTTCACACGTAGTTTCAGTTCATGGAATTGATGTTCATTCAACAAAAAAGCGCAGAGAAGTTAGAGATTCTTGTTGAGTTTTTTTGTATGGTTGACACTAATTTAGTTGGGTTAATGTAAAAACATTGAAAACTAACTTAACATCCAACTTAACTTCTCCTTCCTGCCCATTTGCGTTCACAGGTTCGCGCCCATCTCGGATTCATGAGACCCTGGACGAAGTTTGACGACGCATTGCAATTTTTTTTTTTAATACAAATGCAAATTTTTGCCCATTGTTAAAATTTCATGATCTTATGATTTTTCTTGAATGTGAAATCACGTTCAAGGTCTCATCCATTCGTGATGGATGAAAACCCTCAATTGCAAATGTTATTTAACGTTGGTTAGTATTTGTGACGTAGATAAAATGTTAATTTTCGTTGTTTTTAGAATCTAAGTCATTTAACATTAGCGAAATCAAATTTGAGTCATTGGTACAAAAATCTCATACCTGTTAGCATGTTTTATTGCAAGTCCCAAATGTTGTAATTGTATGTATTAAAAATCTTCTCACTGGAAACGTTTTGATCTGCAGCTGATATGGCACAAATGGTCTGTGGTACCTGCCGTCGCCTGCTTAAATATTTAAAGGGAGCCATATATGTTCAATGCTCTTGCTGTTCAACAGTTAACTTTGTGTTAGAAGGTTCCTTCTCTTTTTCTTCGTTTTAGTTTTTACTATTATTTTCTTCCTTAAAAGTTGTCTTGTTCATATGCTGTTAGCTTTTTGCTAATTTGCAAGAACCCCTTTTTCCACATATGTTGGTTTCAAAATGCTATTAGCACTTCCGAACTCTATGCTCTTCAATTCTGTTTTCTTCCTACCGCATCCTCTTTCATTAGGGAGTCAAGTGTTCGGCTTTAGTTCTGAATATCTGTTTCTTGTGCTAGTGCTGGGTGGTGCCTGTATACCACTTTCTTTTGACCTATATGCAATAATTGAGGGAACGGGTTATAGTGTTAAAGGATTTACATTATGTGATTGTGCCTCCAAATATTATTGTAGGATCTACCATATTTCTCAGATGGGTTATAGATGAGTTTAGGAGGTTTTACTGACATTGAAATCTGGAATCATTTTCCCCCATCCCAACATACAAGTTATCCACATCCTTGTTGTTGGAGCCACCAGGTACAATTGTTGAGTTCCATCCTCTTAGCATTGAGACGAGCTAATAATAAAAAAGTTTGTAAATTAAATAATTTTATATAGCCTGAATCCAAATGTTCATTACTTTTTTCATTTTCTTTCTTTTCTCATTACGTGCACGAAGTTGAAACTTGAAAGCAAATTCTGGCTTTCGAAGTGTTTCTACTATGTGTGTAATTGTCCAAGTATTCTGTCCTTCCCATTGTATTCCCGTTGTATTAGAGTCTGATTCTGCCTGAAAACTCTCATTTCCGAGAATTGGATCAGGGGATGTGATCAATCATTTCGAGAACTTAAAAATTGAAATTCATGTTTAGAAGAAAAAAATACTCCAGCATCACGTTTTTTGGCTGTTCAAATCTATATTGTCTTGGAAAGTCCACGTCTGTCCCAAGCCCCAGACTTGGGAGTCAGTTCAAGTTTATCTATTTTGTCATTTTGTCATGATCTATTATCCAATATTAACTCAAGTCTTTATAACAACTTGCTGTCAATGTCTTATGATTCTAGTTTTCCTTTTCCTTAAACACTTCATTCTCTTTCCAGCTCATGAGGTTGGACAAGTTAAATGCGGTTCTTGTGCAGTGTTGCTTATGTACCCATATGGAGCATCATCGGTTAGGTGTTCCTCGTGTACCAGTGTAACAGAAATTGGGGTATGTCAATCCTCATTCTAGCAAAGATATTGCTTAGAATATGCTTAAATATGTACGGTACAGTCTTAATTTTCTGGTTGTTTCATACATTTACTATGTTGATGCACAATTTGATGAACTAGATCCTTTTTTAATCATTGGTTGAGAAATTTGTGCCATTTCTAAAACAAACACAGATGCATAAAGCATGGATGTGTTGAAACTAATCCTTCCCATCACTTAATGTGTTGGCAAGGAGCATGGAGTGGAAGCTATTTCTACTGCCTCCTTGATGGATGAAATTATATTGTAATGTGCAATATGGATCGAATTAGTAGCTTACCAATTCACTGCAATTGATAGCATTAGAACCCTTTAGAACAGTTATATAGGTTCGGTTTAAATATCAAAGTAGTTCATTTCCGTCCTTGTACTTTTAAAATGTTCATTTTGGTCCCTATACTTTCAACTTTGGTTCATTTTAGTCCTTGTACTTTCAACTTTGGTTCATTTTGGACCTTGAATTTTCAAAAAGTGACCACTTTGATCTCTTAAAAATGAAGTAAAAATGAGAATGCCATGACTAAAAAGGTTACTTTTTGGAAGTACAAGGACCAAAATGAACATTTTGAAAGTACGAGGATCAAAATGAACAAAAACTAAAAGTATAGGGACCAAGGTTTAATACTACTTAGGTCTAGTACTCTCAATTTTGGTTCAATTTGGTCTCTCTGTTTTTAAAATGTTCGATTTAGTTTCTATACTCTCAAAATTTGGTTTAAATTGGTTTGTACCCTTTAAAAAATTGGCCATTTCGGTCCCTATTTGCTAAAAATTTAAAAAAATAAAAAGAGCTAAAAATGAAAATTAAGAGACCAAAATTGCCGCTTTTCAAAAGTACAGAGGTCAAATGAACATTTTAAAATGTATAGAACCAACTTGAACTATATGTGAAAGTACATGGACTAAATTGATCTAAAATTGAAGGTACGGGGACCAAATTAGTCTTTTAAGTCTTCATGTGTGCGAGTGTACTGTGTATATGTAGATCTCTATTATGCTTTTGTTGCGAGTTCTTCATATTCTATGGAAATGAGGGTGATGATTAGGGTAATTTCAACTGTTACTTAGCTTTGATACTTGATCGATTACTTTTATCAGTTGTAAAAATGAGAAATCATGAACAATAAATTTTCACCCCTGACGGCTTTACGTGGCTGTGCAGGTGCATAATAGACGCCCACCGTGGTCTGTCCAGCAGGGGCAAGCAGCCCTTCCTACCAACTTTGTCCAGTAGAATTTGTTCATTTACTTGTGTTTAGGAAAGATGTGACATTCTCTGAATTTTTCTTTTCCTTTGATCGTTAATCAGCAGGCAGAGAAGGAAATCAATATTATCATTCATTACTGGCATTTTTGTTTCCTTATTATTAATTATTGAGTTTATGTAAAGAAACTTAGGAACTGACCTTCCCAACTTCTAACATTTTTTTATCTCAAGTTTTTTTTTTACTTGTTTTTGCCTTGTGATTTGACTTCCCGCTTATGCTCAGTGTTTATGCTGCTGATTGGTGCCTTATTAGGTGCTGCCAACCTCTGAGGTGTTCTTCATTGTAGTTTGTAAATGATAGGAGCCTACCGTTGTGGCGTAAATTAATGAGATCAGTCGTCTACATTTTATCTTCTATTTGGAGATCCTTTGAGGTCTGGGGTTAAAATTTTTCTCATAAGCATTTTCTTTTCTGGTTTGAAATTTAAACTTGAATATTTAGACCCAGTTTAGTAACCTTTTTTTTTTAAATTAAGCCTATAAATACTACTTTTACAAGTTAAAATTTGAAAACTAAAAAAATGTAGCTTTCAAAAAATTTGTTTTTATTTTTTGGAATTTAACTAGGAATTCAACCATTGCACTTAAGAAAAGTGTAAATCATTGTAAAAAATAGAGAAAATACTTAATTTTCAAAAATCAAAAATTAAAAACGAAACAATTACTAAATGAGGTCTTACTAATTCAAATTCAAGATATGAGGATTTGGCTTTTGATAGATCCAGTAAATGTTGGGTTGGGACATAAGGTAAGATATAGGGTTTAATAACATATTGAATTTATGTATAGAAAACAAGACTGTCATAGATGTCCGAAACACTTTACAGAGATGATGCAATCTTGGAAGGTTAAAAATTGAATTATTACTCTTGACCTTTCATGACGGTTCAAAACTATTATTGTTGTGAAAATCTTTTAAGAATTCAGAAAAAAATTTGGATTTGAAATGTGGTGATCACTTAGAGCTAAAATTCTCCACCACTGTTTTAAATCTCAATTTTCGTATCAAACTTGAGGGATAGAATTCATTTGAGATCGACTGAATTAAAGAGGCAAAGGGGCTACCGCCATAAGGCCAACAATTAAAGATAAGGAAACGACCCTTATGACTCAATTTAGTATTTCAATTTACAATCCAGACTATTAAGAGAACTACTGATCCTCAAAGAGAAATACGTCTGTACGAGAATGTAGACTAGATAATTGCATCAAATTGTTTGCGAAAGATAAGAGCAGACGAGTGCTAAAGGGAGTGATGCAGAGTATTCATTATTGAATGTTTTTCAATCCCTACCTTCAATCATCAGCTGGGAAGTCCTCATCTGAACCAGTTTCAAGAAATGAACCAAGAGTCTTCCGCAAAAGACTGAAAGTCTTATCATCCTGTGTTACAGATCCAAGTGTATAATTAAAGTGCCCATTAGCATAGAAGGGGGAAAGCGTTGGTACTAATTTTATGAATTACAGGTCGTATTATAATTTATACCTGCTTTTTCCTTTTCAAAGACTCCTCCAACTGAGCAATCTTTTCAGCACAAGCTTTCTCTTGTTCAGATATCAAGCTCCTTTCTCTCTTTCCTGTTACAAATACGAAGAGATATAGATAATAATCATAATAATAAAACGTTTTGTGCTGATTGATGCATAACTTCATGCTTACTCAGTTGTTCATATTTTACAAATAGCCTTTCTTTCTCCTCTTCAAATTTGGAAATGGTATCTGCCAAAGCCAAACATCATCTTAGATTAATAAAAGGTATTTAAAGAACCGTCTTGAAGAACAAAGAGGTGGCTTTTCTTAGAGCTCCAATGGTGTAAGATCATAGCCCATAGTGAATATACAAGAATATTTGCCAGATTGAAGTTTAAAATGAAATAAAATTGTTATTTTCAATACCAATATATCATACTCATTCAAATTATCTGCAGATAGGATTCCAAAATCAGATAATGGAAAATTATAAAGCATGGTAAGGATTTGTTCATACATTACGAAGGTCCCACGCCAGTTGATATTTATAAATAAAATGAAAATTAGTCTAAACAAGAATAGTAAATAATGCGTATTTCTCAGTATAATACTCGAAGTGGATGTTACCTTTTATGGCTTGGAGATGTGTAGCTTTCTCTTTTGTGAATTTCTCGTAAAGTGCTCGGAATTTAGCAGTTTCATCCTTCAAACAGTTTTCACACTATAAAGAAGCCATATTGATTTTAACAAAACATCTGGAAAATGCATCAATACAATGAAACTAGAAAGAAAATATAATGACTTCAAATTTGTGCTTGAATGGCCTCTATTTCAAGTTGTCGTTCTCCACCAACCTCTTTTGAGCTTTTCGATAGAGCTTTTGCAAAATTTTGCCTGAAATCGGTTGGAGGAAATAAATTGCGTTCATTCGTTTATAACTAATTCAATAAAAAAACAAAAGCGAGCAACATCGTGAACTCGTCAGGATAGAAATCTACCTGTCCTTCTCAAGTTTAGATTTCACTTGCTCAATCATTGTTCTCATCTCAGTCGCTACACTGTCAATAATATGAAATTAACATTCAAAGCATCGTTTTAGTGCAGGAAAATAATAAGAGTATTAGCTCAGAAAATGAATGAACTCCTCTGTCATTAAAAATGCGGCATGGATTGAAGTTGTTAAACGGTCAAATGTTCGAGAGAAGAAGCAAGTCTGATCCAATAACCTAACTTGAACAGGCTATCATTTCAAGTTTATAACGAATCATATCAAACAAATCATAAAATCAAACTACCAGTGAGGTCAGTTCAAATCTACCAGAAGAAGGAAAATGAAGATGCAAACGAGCAGCCGTATACACAGAAATTCGAGAATCGGAAATGAGCACAGAAGAACACACAATTCCAGCAGCTCCAGTCAATTAACTAATCATTAATAAGTTCCGATCGAGCAAAACCACTCAAATTACCTCGAGATCGTCTCTTCATTCTTCTTCTGGTCGTCCTTATGAGCTCTCTCTTTGATCTGATTCAGCGCCGACACTATTCCTTTGAGATCGCTGCATACCGTAAATATCATTGTCAAGATTGTCCAAAATATCACCAGAAATGGAAAAAATAGTACGTACTCGGAAAGGTCGAGATCGAGGTCGAGATCATCGTTGGTTCGCTTTCTTTGATCGGAGCTTGTGAGATCGGTGTCGGAGACTCGCTTCCTGACTCTTGCTTTAGTAGTAGGAGTTTTCATGTTCCCCATGTGGATCGAGGTTGAAGAAAACTTTAGAATTGAAGATGGAGAACCGTTCTGTTTCGAAGCGTTTGAAATTTTGAATTACCAAGACCTGTAAATGTCCCGCTGAATCGTGATGGCATTTGGCGCGCCAGTAGCGCTAATCATTCGTGTCCACGTGGATACTCACAATTTTGATATGTTGGTAAGTTCAAAATGGAATTGGGGATTTAACTCGAACCTTTTAAGTATAGACTTATAGTTGAGTTATGTGAGATATATATATGTTGATTATTTATAAATATTTATTTTTGAGTAAGTGATATGTTGATAATTATACTTAGTTTGGTCTAACACCTAAATATTAGTTATATTACCCAATATATAAAAATAAAAATAAACGTGGCTTGGTAAAATATATTATCCAAATTGGGTTGATCAAATCCCTCTGCAAATGCTATAAAAATAAATGTAGGTGCAGTTTGGAGAGAGTTACCTACCTTCAGTATTGGGTATTGGTGTGATACTTAGGGATTTAGCTGGAGATTTGATTGTTTTTGGTCTTGAATGCCTGAATACCTTCTTTGATCCTCTCTTAATGGAAATGAAAGCTATTTTTGAAGGTGTTAAAGCTTGCGAGTACATTGGGCTTCCCCAATATTATTGTTGATTAGATTGCTCGGTAGCTATCAATTTAATCAATGGAAGAACAAAATCTCATAGAGAAATTCAATGTTTGACAGAAGAAATTTTTTTATTTAGCTAAGGGTCTTAATACTATTTCCTTTACTCATGTTAGAAGAAATCTAAACTCAATAGCTCATGAAGCTGCTAGGAGAGGCAGATGCTTTAAAAAGTTTGGTGTTTGGTGTAATAATTTCCCAATAGGGTTACTTCCAAAGATACTATTTCCAATTTATGCCCTTGAGGCTTAATAATGTTGGGAAAAGACCTCCAATTTCTACGGGAAAAGTTAAGCAGAAAAATAACAAAGAGTAAAATTAAAAACACCAAGAATTTACGTGGAAAACTCATGCTCTTCAAAAAAAAATTTCACACCATTTTTCTTTTTTCCACTCTCAAAGTAGAAAATACAAAAGAGAAAATTTAATTAGTATACATAAGCTTCAAGTTCTTTCTAATTAGGATGCTTTAAAACAAATGAGTCTATCTCCTTTTATAACTTAGGAGCCTACCCCCTCTATCAAATTTTAACGACGTGGGATTTCACATCTAGCCAAAACCCAACAAATACTAAATTAGTAAGATATTTGAAGAGTCTACATTTTCTGAAACATCCATTGTTTTCACTGACAATCATAATTCTCAACTAAGAAAATTATAAATAACTCCACCATAAAGAGTAAATCAATTGGAATACCATCTTCCAAGAATTTTCTTTTCCGTCCCATGCCAATAAACCTTGCTGATATTTATGGTGCAATTTCTACCTACTTGGCTCACCTAGAAGTCCTTCAGCCATCGACACAACTTCCACCACACACCTTGCATAACCCCCAAGTCAATGAATCGTGTGTAAACTTGTGGAGCCGCTAACATCACATCCTCTATAATGGTAAAGTTATCATACCACAAGGATGATTTTTCGTCTTCTACAGAGGGGATCACTATCTCCCTTTGCGAGAAAGGCAATGTTAGCATCTTACTCAGAGCCTTTTGATAAACCTGCTCCATTAGGACAATCCTTTTTCATATCTTGAATAATCATTTATGAAAGAGATGAAATATTCATACTCTACTCTTACTTTTACATTCATCGAACCACAAAGATCTGAATGTATAAGCTCCAAAGTCTCTTTAACTCTATAACCTTTTTCAAGAAAAGGTCGTTTCGTCATCTTGCCTTCAAGGCATGACTCACATACAGGTAAAAGGTTTTCTTTTAAACCATTTAGAAGTCCACTTTTGACCAATCTCTCGATTCTATTGAGATTAATGTACCTAACTTTAGATGTCAAAGGTGGCCATTTTCTTTAAGAGAAATCATTGGTCTCTTCGCAGTTGTTGCTGAACATTTTAGTATTTAAGACAACCTTTGTAACTAATGACGAAACTAGTTTTAATTGATTCTTTAAGACAAAGAAAGTAAGGTTAGAATGTATATTTCAGGATTCAAAAGAATGTTGAAACTATTTTTGTGGTCAACATGCTTCAGTTAAGACAAAGTTAAGCATGTTGACCACGAAAATAGTTTTAATTGATTCTTTCCAAGTTGCATAACTAAATTCAGGCAACATTTTAGCTTTAAGAAGGTTTAGTGAAGCGCTAGATATGTTTCCTAATACAAAACAAATTATCCATTTAGACACTTATGCAAAAATATCATTTTAGTCTAATCAATTTTAGTAAAATCTTAATAATGAACCCCAATCATTAGTCCATTTTGTAATGATGCTTCAGTGGTTTGGACAAAAGCCATCGAAGGATGGTCCACTAAATTGAGACACTTCTCAACCAATCATCACACTAGAATAACTCTTACTCCTATGACGATTAGTCACTATTAGTTTCGTCAAGAAATCATTAACCCGCTTAACAATTTCTATAAGTGTGACCCTTCATTAGATCCCAGAGTTCCATCCCAATAAGCTAATCGAAGGGAAATGCTGATTGGAGAAAAAATTAAAGCGATCCTATCCAGAAACCATTTCTGAAGTTCGCCCTAATAATGACCTAATGCACAAGCCATCCAAATGGGATGCTCCTAGGGCACTATGAGGCCATGCAAGAAGGTATCACGATGCAAACCAATGAAGGAGACTGTAGGATATGTTGACACACATCTCTCTCCCACTTTCTTTAAACACTTTCTCCATTCACCTTGATATTAACCTATACTGTCACACCTCCCCCCCTCCCGAGCTCACCTTTTGAACCTGAAAGTAGGCGTGAGGATGACAGATACCACCCTTTTATGATACCTACTGCCCATCTGATCCTTTTGCTCTCTTACCAAACTTTAAGCCAAGTAAATAAGCAACAACTGTTTGGCTAAACTTGTTTTATTACAAATAGTATAATGCTTATACAACTTCCATAAATAACTACAAATGTTTACAACAACACTTAAATTCGGAAGTGTGGCTGTTACGTGGCAGACCTTGACCCTAGCGGCACCCTGGAACTCCTCTCTTTCGCTACCTAGGAAGAAAACATCAAAGAAAAGCATGAGCTTCAAGAAGCCCAGTGAGTGGTAACAACTTAATAAGTCTCTTTCAATTTATAGCAATAAAAGCATATCATAATACGAGGTCAACATTCAAACCTTAGTCTTGAATGAGTATGTTCTCAACCCTACCTACACACACGGTAGATAGTTAAAATTAATACTTATCATAAACGCTTACTCTCCTATGTGCACATAGATTCTCCCCTTATGGGCTCAGAAGCTAGACCTGTCGACCCTCTGGCCATCCCATACGAGGTTCCTCTCACAGGCTCAAGAACTAGGCTTTGATCAATGATAAGTGTTAAAATTTGTTAACGATAAATCATTTTTTCAATTTAATCATTAGTAAGAGTTAAAATTGGTCAATGATAAATACAATATAATATTTAGTAAACTGGCTTAGAGAAAAATCTTTCTAACTCCTCTTCAAAATGTCTACTATCTAAAAAGGCTTAAGGGAGCTGAGTTATGCTCATTTTGATAAAATTTTAAAAAAATAAAGAGAATAATAAGATAATTCAAATAAAAAAATCATTTTTTAATTTATAGAGAGGATTATCACAAGATTTTAAAAAAAAAACATAAAAATATTTTGGTTTATATTAAAGTTTTAAAGTAAAATGATTATTTGTTTGAAATATTGAGCTAATTCGACTTGTTGAAATAAGTTAATTTGGTCCTATCATATCTACAGGTTAATAATAAAACAAGAATAAGAATAATAATAGACAAATTAAGGCCTCCTTTGATAATTATTATTTTTTTTTTTTTGAAAATTAGGCCTACAAATACCTTTACCATCTCTAGATTTCTTACTTTGTTATCTACTAATCTCTACCATGTTTTCACCAAATTCAGAAAACTAAAAGAAGTAGTTTTTAAAAACTTTTTCTTTTTTTAATTTGGTTGAGAATCCAACTCTTGTACTTAAGAAAAATATAAATCATTGTAAGAAAAGGTGAGAAAATAGTCTTAATTTTCAAAAACCAAAAATCAAAAATCAAAATAGTTACCAAACGAAGTCTAAAAAATTTCAAATTTGTACATATCTCCAATCATTCATTTTAATTGTACATGATTAACAAGAGCAGAATAAAAGTTTTTTTTCTTATGCAAGTAATTCTTATCGTTCCCTAATCAAACAAATCCTTAAAATGATAGGCATGTTAAGTCAGCTATCATGGGCACTCTCACCCATACTGATCAAGGGATTGTCGTCATAAATAAGAGTTCACAACTCACTCAAGATTAAGGTCAAGTCTCTTATGGTCATCCTAGTAAAATATTAGTTTTTTCAAGTAATAGTGTTACAAAGAGAAACTAATTTTTTTTTTGTTCGGTCTATATATAGACTGAAGGAACTCTTAAACAAAAGTACCCATGAGCAGAAGTAGATCTTTCTGATTTCATTGTGATAGAATTACCACACATACATTCTAACAAACAAATATACATTATAAACACTAATTACTGGCATGCTTTAACAAAAAATACAAGAGACCGAGAAAACGTACCAGTTGAAGACTTTCTTCAATTGAACTCGATCCAACGGAAGCGAACTCCTCACACTTCTTATTGAAGGAAATCAAAATCGAGATTTCCATGAGCAGCGGAACAAGACTATTCCAAATTACAATCATGAATGAACATATATTTACAACTGACTTCAAACAAACAGTTATACAATTCATATAGAGAAATTACAACATGATTAAATTCAAATGCATAAAGAGATCAAACTCTACGCACAATGACAGAAATGTCTCCACGCTCCGTTGCGCACGAATTCTCGAACAACAGCAACCTCGAACGTCCGATCTGCACGATCGCAACACCGCACAAACACAGCACGAACACTTTGCATTCAGTCCTCAGCGATCACCTCGGTCACAAACAACTTCGCAACACGAACGGCCTCCAGAAAATCTTGACGGTGTCGAGTTGAGTCTGACACCACCAACAAGGCAACCTTGGTATTATCGGTGTGAGAATCCAGAGGGTGGGCTCTGTTCAGACTTGGTATGAGGCTGGTGAAGGAGGAAAACACCGATCGCGTACGCGACTGGGCAAGTGGGAGATGGCGGAGACCTATCGTATAGGTCGCTGCCTAATAGTTTAGATAAAACTATGCGATCGTCTAGCAAAAGCTATGCGATCGTTTAGTCTATCGTTTAGCTCAGTCTGTCGCCTACAAACACTACACGATCGTTTACCTTGGGCCAGCGATCGTCTAGCAAAACTATGCGATCATTTAGTAAATACTGCACGATCGTTTAGTTCTACTCTGCATGATCGTTTAGTTCGTCCAACCGTCGTTTAGTAAATCCGTATTTACTTGACGACTACGTGAGTCTCTTTGGCGCGGAGAGAAAACTCAAAAACCTTTTTTTTAATCTTTTGTAAAAACTTCTCTTTAAAATCACTTTCCTTTTAAACCCACAGTTACCATGATTCAATAACCACCCACTACTTTAGTTATTTAAAAGAAAAAGAATTAATTATCCAATAATTAATATTATTATAAACATAAATGATAACCAACTTATCATACTATATTTATAACCTATCGTTTTAATATTTCATCTCATGAAACATATAAACCATAGTTCTTTTTCTATTCCATAGCACTTAATGTAAATCTCATTTACATCAATCCTCTGCTAGATGTATCTCATACATCATACCGATTATATTATATATAATCAAAATACCTCTTGTCAATTTGAACATTTCAAATCAATACCAAGAGCTGATCCTCAACTGAATCCATTGAGCTACCAAGGGGACCTTATGGACCTGTAGCTCGAAGCTCTAACAGTACGTGAATAACTGACTAAACTCTTTAGTCACGGGATCCACCATCCGTTAACTGCCAGGCACTCCATTAAAGACCGACAGCTGAACTCTCCTTACCATAGATATATTATGTGTCCATCTTAACCAATCAGAAGTGCGATAACCCTTCACAGATCGTTCGTAAGTACAGCTGAGCCAATAACTGTTATGACCCTGTAGTTACATCTGTCACCTTAAGTACCATTGATCTCTCTAATGAACATAAATCATAGTCCTATTATGATTGAGTCTTCTCTTCCAAAGAGAAGTTGTGGCCACTATGCTCAAGCCCTAGAATCAGCCCTTAAGGGAACAATCTCTCTACTTATCCCTACTTCGAAAAATGGGTGAATTCCATCTTGTGGATTGAGTTCCTAGCTCCTAGATCAGACAAGTCCCTAAAAAGGTAGACATGTTGAGTTGATAATTTGGCCACTCTCACCCATACTAATCAAAGGACCGCCCTCAAAGGCAGGAGTTCCCAAAACACTCAAGATTGAGGTCGTGTCACCTATGGTCGTTTAGGTGAGATACAAGTCTCTAGTATCAATGGCGTTATATATAGAGTCTAGTCATCTCATGGTTCAAGTCTTATACGAACTCTTTGTATAGGATACCTCCGCTCCACGTCTCCACATGAATGGTCAGGATCAACCATCTGTAGTAGTTTACAACACTTGCAAACCTCTATAAAGCGGGTCGTATCCGTAGTGTCACCAAGATCAGGTATCCTACCTTAATCCTTATACTACAGACCTATTTAGGTTATCACTTAAGGCATGATCTACTTATATATCACATATACATGCTTAAGTTCACATAAGATAACCAATAAGCTTTGTTTATTGGATATGAGTAAATGCCAGAATTAAATAACACTTATTTTATTCATTGAACAATGTGTATCTTTACAAAACAACGAGACTCCAGGAGAATTAGGACACCAATCCCAACACTTATTGTCTAGCAAGTAGTCACCTAGCAGCACCACGGTCGTCTACATGATCAACAGTGCACGAACAAACAACAACCAAGGACAATACCACCACTCGAGTAAATAGTCAAAATGATCTATAGGATATGGATAAGGTTGGGTACCTTATTCTAGTAACACTATTGGATGTGACCTGCTTTGTAGTTGTTACAAATAGTTGTAAAGTGCTACAAACGAAGTGATCCTAATTCATTTATGTTGGACATGAGGAGTGGGGGTGTCCTTCTGCAAAAGAGTTTGTACAAGATCGGACCACGAAATGAGTCACTCTCACTTTATATCACTGTTTACTGTTTAAGACTAACTATTTCAAAGCGATGTCCTAGGTAACTTGACCTTAATCCTGAGCTAACTATGAACTCCTGTTTATTTAGGATTGCCCTTAGATTTGCATAGGTGAAGGTTGGCTCAACAACGTCGGCTCAATATGACTGTCATTTCAAGGATAAGATTGGATAGATAGCTAGGGACATAGGATGCAAGAGGGAATTCACTCTTACTCGTTTTAGGGATAGTAGAGAGGTTGTTCCCTTAAGTGTTGATTCTGGGGCTTGAACAAGGGATCCCGCCCTCTCATTTTTCATGTGAGAGACTCAATTTTATGATTGGATCACAAAACAATTGTCATTAGGGGATCAATGAGGACTTAAGGAACAAGAGGTAATTTTGGGGGTAAAATAGAGATTTGACCCAGTCGTTATTACGAACAACCTGTGAAAGGTTAACTTACTAATCATGGTTATATCGAGTGGACATAATATATATACAATGAGGGGAGTTCAACTATGGGCTTTAGTGGAGTGACCCATTAGTTAACGAATGGGGGTTAGATCGATCTAATGAGTTCAACCGATTAATCTCGGATCGTTGGAGCCCATGATCTGTAGGTCCATGAGGTCCCCTACTAGCTCGGAAATGGATTAGCTCTAGAGTAGCATGATAAGTTAATTTGAAATGTTCAAATTAGAATCAAATGGAATTGGAGAAAATATATTTAAAAATGATTTAAATATATGAAGATGAATTTGTGTAAAAATCAATTTAATATCGGATATTAAATTAATTAGAATTATTTAAATTGTTTAAATAATTATTTATTATTTTATTAGAAATTAATTTGTAAAATTAATAAATTTTGGTTTTAGAAATATAATATGATTTTAAAATCAATTTTGGATTTTTGGAAATTGAAAAATTACACAAACTTGAAAAAAGGGGTTTTCAAGTTCATCTTCAACTTGCTCACTAGGAACCCACTACCTTTTCCTTGATTTACTCCAAGCATGAGTTGCATCCCATGCAACATATCTCTTTGTATGAAAGTCTGCAATATATTGAAAAAATTAGAGTAAAGAATTGACTGATGAACCGATTGAATTTTTGCTGAAAAATTCGGATGAACAAGGTGTTCTTCAATAGGTTGGTTTAGTGAGCTTTCTTCATATTCCCTTTGATTCAAGCTTATTTTGAGTCTCACAACTCAATCTAGAGTACCAAGAGGATAGTAGGGAAGATCTCGTGGTGGTCTACACAAGGATTTGGAGGATTTTGCAGCTGGAAATTGAGATTTTGATTGTTCGGCCAAGGTATGTTCTTGAAACCCATTATACTCTGTTTTTAGCATGTTTCTTTTTTACCAAAATTAATCAATTAGAATGCTTATAGATCCCAAACTCTTCCGCTGTGTGTTGGTGTCAATCCAACAGAACTCTCCCATTGTTTGCCTATTACATTGCCTTTTATAATATTCAAGGGAATCTTATCATACTCTCTTGTCTTTTAGTAGAAAACAATCTTTGATTGCTTTTCTTAAATTGTTATGTCACGTCTTCTCTTGCTTTTCATGCTTGTGCATTGTTGCATCACATCACCTTGGAAAATAGATCCTTAGGTTGTCTTATTTAGATTTTAGGGAGCATCTCCAAAGCTTCTTGTTCCATTTTTTCATAACTTGTATACTTCTTCTTTCACACCCATTTTTTCTTATTCTCCCTATCCTTATTGTTAAATCATCTCCTTCCTCATCCACGACCTCAGTCTTCTCTTTTCCCATCTCTATATTATCACTCTAAGCCCTCATTCACACATACCTGAACTCCTATCAGGTCCAACCTTTTTTCTTAAGTAGGTCTCCTTTTCCTTGCATCTTCTTCTTCTTTATATTTTGTTAGTTGAAATTTATTTTCTCATGGCTAGTGATAATGACTATAATTTAAGTACATTTGATGACTTTGGTGACTACTTTGATGGAGATCAATTAGACTTTTCTTACCTTGAGGTTGTGGGATTTGTGTCCTACATCTCCTAGATTATAAATTATAATTAAAAAAAGGTTATTATTTAACAAAATAAGATATTATTTTATTTGACAATTAGTTAGTTCAATCCAATAAACTAAGTCCAAAATTATTAATGTAAACTTGAACAATGTGTGTAGACATATAAGGTGGATCATGTTCAAGTTATAACCTAAATGGTCTATAGTATATGGATAAGGTTGGATACCTTATCATGATAACATTATGGATACGACCTACTTTATAAGTGTTACAGTTGTTGCAAGTGTTACAAATGAATTGATTCAATTTATTCATGTAGAGATATGCAAGTCAGTTATTCTATATAAAAAGTTTGTATAAGACCGGACCACAACATAGTTAATCTTTCTTTATAACACCATTAATTGAAAAGCTTAATGTTTCATAGGATGACCATAAGTAACTCAATCTCAATCTTGAGTGAGTTATGGACTCTTGCCTATGAGGGACTATTCCTTGATTTATATGGGTGAGAGTGGCCCAAGTTTCCTACTCAATAAGTCTATCATTTTGGGAACAGGTCCAAGTTAGGAGTTAGAAACATAGCTACACAAGATGAAATTCACTTCTTCCTGCCTTTAGGGACAATAAAGGAGTTGTTTCCTTAACTGTTGACTCTGAGTCTTGAACAATGGGGCCTCTCCCTCTCATTGGCCTAAGAGGGATTTTGTTTATGGTTGGATCACAAATAGGTTATTCATTAGATGATCAGTGAGACTTAAAGAATAAGAGGTAATTATAGGGCTAAAACAGTAATTTTACACTGAGCGTATTAACGAATAAGTTGTTCATTAGGATTAATGGAACTTCAGGAGATTGACGCGATTACATTGAGCACGCATTATGCTAATCCTTGATGCTACGATAACAAAAAGCCAGTGAAATTACACTTGGTTATAGCATAGTTACGCTGCGAGTACTATATAAAAGAAATTCTTTCTCAATTAGGTAAAAGAGATAGGAGAGTTAAACCATCTTAGAGAGCATTTTTCTCGATTTTGGCCATTCTAGGACAAAACTTATGAGATTATCTTCAATTTTGGCTTGTAATTGTAAATTTTGGCATCATGAGTTGGATTTGATGAACGACTTAAGGCCAGAACATCGATTTTTTAGGTTTGTAGGATTTTTCTTTGGATTTTATGAGATTTGTTATGCACTTTTCTTGAATCTTGTTGTTTCTTATTGATTTTTTTTTATTTATTTTCTAGAGCAAGCATATAGATAGATTAGATTGAGAACTTGATTTTTTGTATTTTTTTTTTTTTTTTTTGCTATACATAATTTTTAATGTCCTAATTGCATTGAAAGCATGCTTAATTTAGTATAAATAGATTTTAGTTTCAATTATGACATGATTTCTAGTCTTTTAGGATCATCTAATTGATAGCAGAACCTAAATATTGGAAATGCTTAGGTTAGAATTGGCCAATCTTGCCTAATGTCCTAACCAATCCAAGAAAGTAATGTGGTTAATTAAATGAAAGGGGTTGGCATGACAATATTTAGTTAGTTTAGAAATCGCATGTTGATTTTCATAGGGAGTTTGTACGGGCTTTCCTACATTCGAATAGGCTGAAGAAATAGTTAATGCAATAATGTTTTTATAATTAATCAATGATTAGATTCATAGAAAACTCGACGATCTCTAAACTGGTGAAGATAATATAATGTTCAATCTCTCTCTTTCTTAATCTATCTTACTTTTCTAAATTTTAATTTTAGCATTTAGTTTTCCTGTCAACAAAACAAAACCCCCATTTTTATTGCTTCCCATAGTTAAATTGAGCTTAGAGGAGATTTAATTCTTAGGCTCCTTGTAGTTCGACCTCGACTTGTCGCTCGTGGTACCTAGTATTATAAGTAGTCGATTCAATGAAATCATAAATATTATTTGCTTAGTAAGTGTTTATAGGCGGCGATAAATCCGAGCTAACACACTCTCATCCAATTATTACACTAGAATAATTCTTATTCCAATGATAATTAGTCACCATTTGTTTGGTCAAAAAATTATTAACTTGCTTAACGATTATTGTTTATCTAAATACTTTGCTAATTTGTCCAATATAACACTTATATTGGATAGTTTAACAATATATGATCATTATTTATTAAACACTATAATAAATGCTAATCATTTTTTGCATGCCTATAAATTATTTGACTAATTCACCTTTCAAGTCGGTTCCCAAATAGGAGTATTTCATTTTCGTCAGCTTAAATACCTCAATCTTAGACATAACCTTTCTTGACAAAGGTCCCTAATAGGCAAATATTTTTAAATTTAATCTTTTATGCATTCATTTTAATTTTCTTAAAAAAATTAACCTATTTCTAATCATATTAGAAATATTTTAACATAAGATTAAGTAAATTATTTTAAACCATTTAAAATTATTTAAGCCCTTATGTTGCATTAACTCTTTGTATAGTTTTTAATCTATCTCATTAAACATATAACATTTATATTTTAATAATTATTAAAACCTATAACATGCATTTTAATGACACTAGTTAAATATAACTATTATATTACTAAGTAATATCATGCTCAATGCATTTCCATTTTCATCATATAATATAACAATTATATTGATCACTAATGAAAATCATGCATATCCCATCATACAATATAACATTTATATTAAGGTATGATGCATGGACATGCTTATTAATACATGCCACTATATAATATAACATTTATATTAAATATAATGCATGCACTCATGCAATTATATAATATAATATTTATATTAAATATGATGCATGAATATGTTTATTCTAAGGTAAAATTCTAAACTATGTGGCATATTATATGCAACATATAATTAATATAATTAAACTTACATCTCATGCATATGCATTAAGACTATATTATAGCTTTAATAGGAGATTTATTTAATAGGAAATCTATTTTTTGATTGAGTGCTTGAGTGAGGAAATTTTTTACAATATTTCTAAGGTCATCTCTGTCTATTTTGTACATGTTAGCAGAAAGTTAAATCTTATAGCACATGAAGATGCAAAGAGTGCTAGGTGTTATAAATCTTATAGCACATGAAGCTGCAAAGAGTGCTAGGTGTTATAAAGTTTATGGTGTTTGGAGTAGTTGTTTCCGAATTGGGTTGTTTCCTTGGCCCATAATGATGTAAGCTTGCATAATTGCCCTTGAGGTCTAATAAAAGTATTTTTCCTTTAACTATATTATAGCCATAGTAGACCAAATATTGATATCCTAATAAAAACATTGGTATCCAAATAAAAAATACGACAACCACGAGATTTAGGGCACCAAATCCAACCGGTGTAATATGGAACTATGTGGAATAAGAGAGATTAAGCTTCAAAAAAAATAAAGTACAACTTTCTATAAAAAAAAAAAGGGTGTGTGAGTGCATGTATAGGGGTAAAAAGAGCTACCACATATTTTTTTTTTTAAGGAAATGATCGCGATGTGATGAACGCAATTCTCCGAGACCGCTGCCACCCCCCAAACTTAGAGCTGCAAGCTAAAAGCAAACTCAACAGGAATGTGATAACAAATGCTTGAGCAAAGGTTTGCACATAATAAAACTATAGACTTTCACAATTTGAAAAGGCTATTAAAAGTAAGGGGTGCCTTGTGATACTAATCAGAGGACGCGGTGAATTATTTGTACCATCATAGATGCATCGCAAAGAACCGCAGTCAGATAAAGAGAATTCCAAAAGGATAATGCATAAAAGATAACAAGAAAAGAACCTTAAGTAGAAGAATGCATGCGACACTGCGTTGGAGTTCATGCGATTGAAGCCATGCGTTGAAGGATGTGGAGGATTCTTCCATTGTAATTGCGCACTGAGGAGAGTTATTATCGCACCTACAAGGAACAAACATGCCACAACCAAGGAAGCAGCTGCATATCCAAAATAACAATAAAAATAATAAACTAAACTAAGAAAGCAATGTAAAAGATAGAGTAGAAGACGTCCCTGGAGAAATTGGAGTGTTGTCATTGTAAGGGGTCTCCTATGCAGGAGATGGTTCTCAACTGCTTGGGTCAAGAGGGTCGCGTTGACCATTAGAGCTTCCAGCAATTGTTGGACGCATGATGGTTGACATGCGTCTAAGACTGCTTCCAGTTCATGCGACAGATAACCTTTCTATCTCGGGGTCAATATTTGACTTTCGACGCATCGCCTATTCTTTAAATATTGTTTGCAGCTTGATCGCACAATCTACAATACGCCTAAGATTGAAAGGGTGCCTACGAAAACACAAAACTTCACAAAACACTAGTTGCCAAGTCCCCGGCAACGACACCAAAAACTTGTTGATATTTTTAGGAACAGATTATTTTATTTATTTATTATGGAAAAATGGGGTTGTACATGAATTCATGCGTTAGACATGGCTTATGCGTTTGCACCCATGCATCTGAGGTCATGCGTCGGAATAAAGATACGTTAAACTAATATGCAATGACCACGTGTTCCTATCACAAGTTTTCTTACGCTCGCGTCAAGTATAATGCAAACGCAAGTTTCTCGGGTAACCAGAGGTCGAACACAGGGACTTGTCACTCAATAATTCTTGTGAAGCAATGCGTTTGCAAGAACTCATAGAACTATCATGCTATTACAAGAAATAAATTACAACATGCTATTACAAGTTTTAAAATAAATGATAACATGCTATTACAAGAAATAAATTCAAGAAATATCACCTTTGAAGAACCTTTCTTCACGTATCCTCCCTCGAACGGTCACGAACAGCTTGAATACTTTCTTCAAGAATTTCCTCAAACAAAATCCCGAACACAACCACAATGGAATCCTTAGTCTTCTTAGGATGAGAACCCAAGAGTGGTGGGCTCTGCTTATTTTGGTTTAGAGGGGAAAAGGCTTAAGGTGGAGGAAGAAGATTAATAAGTATCACACAAGAACTCATAGAACTTTTCTGTAACTCTCTCTCAGTCGTTTAGCCAAATTGTAAATCGTCAAGGAAGAAGAAAAACAATTTTTCTTGTGTTCCTTTTGCCATAAAATAATAACCATCCCACTAAAGTGAGTGAAGAGAAAAGATGGGGAAGGGAATTGTAACTCCTTTTCTTATTATTCAAAATAATGATAATATAATATAAATAAATATGATAACTAACTTATCATATTATATTTATATTAAATTATATGTTATATCAAATATAACACGTAACCTATAATTTTAATATCATATCACATACAATATAAAGTATAGTTTGTTTTCTCTATTATATGGCATTTAATATAAATCATGTTTATATTAAATTTAACAACTATGAATACCATTCATAGAAAATATATTTGAATCTCATTCAAATATTTATTTCCTCTCATTAAGCTATAATGTATCAAATACATTATGATAATTACATCACATATAATTGAAATAATTTAATTATATTGTATATAATTAAATCCCTCTATTAATTTGAACAATTCAAATTAACCAAAAACTTATTCTCAACTAAATCTTTTTGAGCTACTAAGGGGACCTCATGGAACTGTAGCTTGAAGCTCCAACGATACATGAATCATTAATTAAACACTTTAATTACATTATTCACCATCCGTTAACTTTCGGGCACTCCACTAAAGACCGACAGTTGCACTCTTTGTACTACAGATATATTTTTGTGTCCATTGGATATAATCAATCAACAGTACGATGACCCTTAACAAATTACTCGTAAGTACAACTAGACCAAATTACCGTTTTCCCCTATAGTTACATCAACTTCTTAAGTACCACTGATCTCTCTAATGAACAATAGATTATAGTCCTACTATGACTAAACCTCTCTCAGGCCAGGAGAGAGTGTGGCGCCACATTGTTCAAGACCTGGAATCAACCCTTAAGGGAGCAATTTATCTACTTATCCCTGTTTCAAAGAATGAGTGAATTCCATCTTGTGTAGCTGTGTTCCCAGCTCCTCAATCAGACGAATCCACAAAATGGTAGGCTTGTTGAGTCGGCAATCTGGCGACTCTCACCCATACAAATTAAAGAACCGTCCTCATAGACAAGAGTTCACAACTCTCTCAGGATTCAGGTCATGTTACCTATGGTCATCCTGGTGAAATGTAAATCTCTATTATAAACAGTGTTATATAATGAGACTAAACACTTTATGGTCTGGTCTTATTCAAACTTATTTGTATAGAATATCCCTGTTCACATGTCTAATACATGAATGATCAAGATCAAATTATTTGTAGTACTTTACAACAATTGTAACACCTATAAAGCTGGTCATACTCGTAGTGTCACAAGATAAGGTACTCAATCTTATCCATCTACTACAGACAATTTAGGTTATCACTTAAACATGATCCATCGTATGTCTCCACATACATGTTTAAGTTACAAAGATAACCTTAGATTTTAGTTTATTGATTTGTGGTTAATGCAACTAAAATATCATATATTTTATAAACAAAGTGAATAAAATATCATATATTTTATTAATCACATAAAGAGTTTGTTCATACAAAGTTTACAAACTATAGGATCCTACGAGATTTATGGCATCAATCCCAATAGATTGATGATTTGAACTTTCAACATATAAAGAAGGTTACTGCAAGCCATTACGAATTAAATGCTTGATTGGATGGAATGAAATCCAATTAAAATCACTTACATAAAGAAACTTTTGGATGTAAAATATAAATAAATGCAATTTGAATGTCAATAACCTAATCAAGCTTAGTTCCATAGTAATTAGCATGACCTTCTTCTTTAGAGGACAAAAGCTCAATCTCTATCCACGTAATTGTTGTACTAAAAAAATTCAATCAAAACAATTCATTTGAAAATGATGAGAAGTGACTTCACTACTTTTTCAATGAAGATTCATTTATCTCTAAAAGGAGAAGAAAAGAAAAAGGTCTAAATTTTCTATACTCGACATTTCAAAAAAATTGAAGGAGAATTTCATTTTACGTCACGATTGATTAATATTAAATTGAGACGTTTTCACTATTAAAAACGAAATTGAAAAGCCACAAGGATACCTAAAATTGGCATATATTACTCGTGGAAGATTTTTTTCTTTTTTTTGACCATGTGGAAGATTTTCTTATCGAGAATATTAAATTACTAACCTTGTGTGGGATTTGGATATTAGATAAGGAGATAAGAGAAAGTAGAAGGAAAGAAGTGGCCTTGGCAAAGGTTCTGTGGACAAAAATGTGGGAAGAAGACATTGTATTAAACTTATGTCGATATATCGATATTTTTAATGGTATTTACACATTTTATGTGGATTCACATGAGGGGTGAATCACTATTTTTATTGTACCGTAAAAAAATTTATCAAACATAACAAATAAATAACAAAATATTAGTGATATAAATAATAGACATCTTAACTTGTTTAAAAATCATATAATATTTATTTACAAAATTTTAATTTATTTTTTTAATTTTTTATCTTTGTAATATTCTCATAAATATCCATCGAAATTGACTTACAATCGATATTTTCATCAAAATTTATGTAAAATTAAGGCTTCAATATTTCTCTCGACCTCGACATTTTAAACTTTAAAAGAAGAAGATGAAACAATAATAATAATAATGAAAAAAAATGCAATTGCTGACAGGGGAATGACAGATGGCGACAACAATCATGAGAAGGATAAAATTTGGAAGAGAGGGAGAAAGAAGAAAAATGATAATATATATATATATATATATATATGTAATTTTTTTAAATAAAAAGTAGTGTCACGTCAGCTTCTATTAGTAATTAACAAAAAAAAAAAATCGTTATGGATATTAACTATTAAGGGTGCTATCAAAAGAAAATTTGATAGGTAAAATTATTGGTTTAAAAAGTAGGGATCTAAATGCAACTAACCCCAATCTTAAGGGTCAAAGAGTATATTTATGTGTTGAAATTTCAATTTTATGTTTATTTAGTATTTGAATTTTAAAAAGTGTCAAACAAGCATTTTAATTATTTTTTTTTTATATCTAATAGGTTCATGAATTTTTAAACTGTCTAACAGAACTTTAAACTATCAATTTTATATCTAATAAATTCTTAAATTTTTAAATTTGTGTTCGAACTATTTAAAACTTTTTAAAAGCTACAAATGTACTAAACAGGCATTTATAAATTTAGACTTTTGTAAAAAAAAAAAAAAAAAAAAAAAAAAAGAATATATAAATTTAGAGTGCCATTAAACATTAAATTCGATTTTATATCTTCTAGACAATTAATTTCTTAAAAAGAATGAATATGTGAAGGACATATTTGATCAAAATTGAAATAAAGGGATCTATTAATTAAGTTAGTGAGATAGGCTTTTGGATTGGGACCACGTCAGAATTTTACAGCTTTACATAGAGAAAAACTACACGTAAGAAATACTCTGGTTATACCATATACATCACCCAAATCATACTCCTGCGTCCTAACACACAACACAAAAAATAATAATAAAATAATAAATATATAAATAAGAATATGTTTATATATTTAACTTCGTCTATAAATACATTCCGCCTCCGCCCGCCTCAAGAGCACTCATTTCCCACTTTTTGGTTTCGAGAATTTCATGATAACCATTTTCTGGAAGCTCTTCAACTTCAGAGCTCTCTCGCACTGTCATTCTTCTTTTTCTTCTTCTTCTTCGCTACGCCTCTCGGTAACAGAGCTTCTTTCTTAACTTAAGCCTCTTTTTTCTTTCTTCTTATCACTTTTGTCTTTTCTCTGACGTAAAGCAGCTTCTACTGGAAACTGGTTTTCTTTTTCTTTACAAACTTTGGATTTGGTTTGATTCAATTGTTTGTAGGTTTTGTTTTCGATTACCGCTTTATTGAGAAACTGTGATTGATTATTCGAATATGACTGCAAGCAAATCAAATCTGCTGTGTGTCTCTTTTGTGAAATGCACCATTTCCATTCTTCAGAGTTGGAACTGTTTTAGGATTAAAATCACTGGCTGTTCTTTACCTTTTTCTGTTCCTTCTGTTCGGTAATATATGATCTTGAAATTGGTGTCCAGTTCATCGATCTATGTGTACTAGCATTCTGAATTGCGTTAAAGATCGGCTGCTCACGTTCACATATATGAAATTAAACCTCTGTTTTTTACTCTTTTCAGAAATCTGTTTCTAACTTTGAAGATCTCGTTTGATATTAGGAACGATGATTCTTAAATTCTGCTTGTTTACATTGGCATGATTGGATGAAGAATATTATTTTTGAATTCACATGGTGAACATTTGACCTGATTGGATTCAGAAATATTAAGTTCCTTTTTCTTTTTTTCTTTTTTTTTTTTTAGTACTTTTCTTTGTATACTTTAGGACCTTCGAACTTCATTCTTTTCTTATTTCATTCGTAATTTTTCTAGCTTCTACTTAACATTTCTCCTTTTCATAAAATAATTAATTTTATCATTGGTATTAATAAAAATCCAACCTGACAATTCTTCCATTCCATGAAAAAAGATCAAGAAGCTTGGCATTTATCTTAATTCATTGAATTAACAAACATCGTAAAGAAATGGGTTTTTGAAGTCAAAGGTTTGCTATCAAATATTGAGATAAATTCAAGTTGTTATTAAATGTTTGGAAAAAAAAAAGAACTTTTAAGCACAAAAATTTGGGAATAAAATTTGACATTTATAAGGTAAGAGATCAAAATAGATTAAATAAAAAGTTTAAAAAGTAAGTCAGGTTCAAGCTTAATTTTGAAATTATTCCCTCTAATTTTATGTTTTTTCAGATTAATATGTATTTTAACTTTCAGTCAGACAATTGTACATAAATAAGTCATAACCAAATTAAATATAATTTTTGTTTGGAATTGAATTAGATCCTTAACTTCAGAAGACACAACTTTTGATCTCGTTAGGATCTGACGAAGACTTCTGTGGTTTTGTACTACTTGGCCTGGCCATCTAATCACATTTAACAACATGGTTGGCCCACAACAAAGACAAGACTGAAGTCCTGAACATTTTCTTTAACATTATATGAGCCACAAGAAAATGTAACACGTTTTTCTTATTTTTGACATTTGATTTATTTGGGGATCAAGATATGTTTTAAATTTATTTGACGGTGTATTTGGTCCTGAAGTTGGGTTGGGTTGGGTGGGTAAAAAAAACCCACCCATCATTTCAAACGTCCCTTGAATGTTTCATCAATCCTTAGCTTCTCTTTTAAAATATTGTATGTATTTTATTTATTATTATTATTATTTTTGGAGATGTTCTTGCGTCTACATCATGTCTTTCTTGTTTTATTTTTTTTCTTTATATGATGTCCGTTACAGACCAAATCCTGGTGTGAAGCTAATTTGTGGAAGCTTTTCTATATATGGCCTTTGAGCATTACTTTCCCCATGGATGGAGGAGGCAGGTACCAGCTGCAATGGCAAACTCTGAGAAGTTTAAGCCTTGCTTTGACTGCAACATTTGCTTAGACTTTGCATCTGAGCCTATAGTTACCCTCTGTGGCCATCTCTATTGCTGGCCTTGCATTTACAAGTGGCTTCACGTTCAGAGTGCCTCCCTCACCCCCGATGAGCCTCCGCAGTGTCCAGTTTGCAAGGCCAATATTTCCCACACGACAATGGTTCCTCTGTACGGCCGTGGTCAATCGGCCGAAGATGCTGAGGTTGATGCCAGAGGGCTGCTCATACCTCCTAGACCATCAGCTTTCGGTAACAAGGCTCTGGCAACTATCAGATCTAATACTGCTTCTGGCCAGCAGTTTGCTTATGGAGACCTTTATCAAAACCAAATCTACAATTTTGATATGTATGACAGTTATGAAGAGGACTCCAGCAGCTCGTTGTTTAACCTCGAAGACAGCTCGGTTGGTAGTCTTCATCATCCTACGGCCGGGATGTTCACGGAGACAGTGTATGCTAGGTTCTTTGGGAATTCAGAGAACGTATACACACACCCGAGTTCTTATGGTCCAAGTGGGAATAGCAGTCCTCGGTTGAGAAGGCAGGAAATACTGGCAGAAAAATCGCTTAATAGGATATCTATTTTTCTCTTCTGTTGCTTCGTTTTGTGCCTTGTTGTATTCTAATTACAACTGAAGACTTCTGTAGCTTTTCGTTTGTAACTATTTTAGTGAAGAGTTATGAAACTTTGGTGTAATAGATTAGTTAAACACACCACATTATGTGTAGCTTTGATTCATTTCAAATGAGCAACTACCAATGGCATAGTTTGTTAAAGTAGAATGCAACACCAACTATTCGAGACACTAATTTAAATATTAAACATTTCTCTAGATTTGTCAAGAAGATTGTAAAGAAATATCTCAAAAGAAATATTCTAATAATATCCTAATAATTCTCTAGGACATAAAGATATCTAGAGAATTCCTTTAGATAAAGATAATCTCACATAAGTATCTAAAATAATTTAGATTAAGTCTAGAAAAATACACTTGCTTGATATCCTAGGATCTCAACACCTATAAGAACAATGATGGTTGTACTTAAATCAATACTCCCTTTTACTAGCACACTAAAAAAAAAATAAAAAAAAAAATTGTATTATTAGGTATTATCTTACAAGGGATGTGTTTTTCCACCTACAAGTAGGATTTGTATCTCCATTCCATTCATAAGTTAGAAGAAAAACAAGAAAAACTAGAGAGTTGGAAACTTAGAGTGAGGATGAATATTGAGAGAGTGAAAAAGGTTTCTCTAAAAAATAAATTTATTTATACTTTCCTAATAAAAATTTCTTCCTTCTATATGATTGTCTCTCTTCCTTCTGGTGAAATTTCTTCAACATAGTTAACCAGTCCTTCAATTTCGGAAGCAAAGAGTTCTTAAATATTTTTATTTTTCCATAGTAAAACTAACAAATGGTATCGATAGAGGTCCTTTTTCCTTCTTTTTTTTTTTAAAAAAAAAACACACACACACACAACAATTATTAAACAGCCCTTCACTGTTCTTTTAGAATAAAAGTAACAAGTTAAATTATGCACATTCAGTCATCACACTCTATCAATACATCATGAGGAGAAAGAGAGTTAGCTTTGTCCCTCAACAAATTAACGACTTCCTCAGCTTCTTTCACATCTTGCTTGCCACCCAAAAAATTTGCCAAAATTTCCTTGAAGTGGTTCAGTTCAGATGGACACAAACTGGCTGCTCTCTTCAGTGTATCAACTGCCTGAGGTAGTTGATCTTTCTGAAGATATCCACTCGCTAAATAGCACCATGACTCGACAGAAAACTTGCCTCTAGTTACTGTCTCATTTATAAGGTCTTCAGCCTTCTCCATTAGACCTTCTAATACGCGTCCATCAACATGTTTGGAATTCAAAAGTCGTAAGACAGTTTATGGGTTTCCCACTCCTTGAAAATAAGCTCAGCAGCTTCGATATCGTGTAATATCAAAAGTGATCTTATCATGCTGATGAAACCTTTGTTGTAGACTTTTTCCCTCTTGTAGAGATTCCATACACGGTATAACTCATCTTTCTTTCCACTTTTAGCATATAGTTTGAGGACATCAAATGCATAACTTCTCCTTTTGGCAGTTGCTAGACCTTCTGATTTCCTCAGCATGGAAATGGACTTGTCTATTAAACCAACTTTAAGGTAAGCATTCACAGCAATGACATAACAGTTCCAATCTAGAACAACATTGGTATCTGATTCTATTTGTTCGACAATCTTATCGATTCCCATAATATCAGATGCAGCAGCATATGCACTTAGTTGAATGCTATATGTGAATCGATCATAAGAAACACTCTTTTCCTTCATTTCTTGCTACAGAGGATCTAGTTTCTCAAATTTTCCAATTTGATAATAAAGATTCATCATGATATTGTATGGGCGGGAAGTTCAATCAAAACCCATTTCCCTGATCTTTTGCAGGATGACATTGGCTTTATCCACACACTTTTCATGGGCATAGCAGTTCAGAAGAGCTATATGAAACTGAATTTTTTTCAATTGACTAGGAATGCTATTGAAATAATCTTCTACTTGTTCCAACCCATGAACTCTTGAGATCAAATTCATCCGTGCCGCGACATCAACAGTTGATAAAGAAATGTATCTTTTATCACTCATCCATTTTGATATCTGAAGATGAAGGGGGTTTCAAGAGATGGATCAAAACAAAAAACACCGAGTAAAACATAGGGAATAATTCAATTCAACATGAAATCAAGGAGCCAATAATTCCCTACAAAGTGGTTTCTTGATATGTCAGAAAGAACATTGGAGAGTGATTTGTTATTCTTGCAAGTTAAAACTTTTCAGCAGAGCTAAGCTAACAAATTAGATAGAGAAAGAATTGGAAGAACGAACAAGCTAGGTGCAAGAAAGTGAACTCTGCAGTATAAACAAAGCATTGGCAGGGCGGCAAAGCAATTATCAATTACAAAAGAAAGCTATCAGACATGAAGTCGAGCTCATCATTTGTATGTAATCTACGAGGTAACAGAATACAAGATCATCTCCTTCAAGAGTCTAGTGTTGTTTCACGGCAATCTAATTCCATTGCTTCATTGGTTAGCGCCAATGAAACCCTGGTACCTTAACAAGTTCATAGGAGAGAGAGAGAGAGAGAGATCATGCTGGAAAAGAGATGAGCTCATTATTCATCTTAAGAATTCAACAATGGCAACTCGTTTGGACCCATTTGCCTCAATCAAAGAAATCATTTCACATAATGCCAAATTCATCATACTTTTGACAAAATTTTGAATAAGTTAAAACTTAGAAATCAAACCTCAAGAGCATGTTTGAACCGCTTGTAAAACGTAAGTTCCTTGATCATATTCTGAAGTTCTTCTCTCCGAACGGGCTGCCTTCTAGCACCCATTGATGAAGAACCGGAATCACAGAGATGTTAGGGTCACCCACCGGTGAAATCCTTTTGTAAAGTGAATCCTTCGCAATCGTAGAGTAGAAATACACCAATTCTCTCCGAGATGCAATCAAATGCATTCGTCTTCCAGATTGTAAGACCATCATTTCGAAAGCCGAAAGAAAAAAAAAATGGAGAAATTGGCGCTGCCCAAGTATTGAATGACAATGGGCTCTGGCTCTGCAGCTGACGGGCTGACGGCTGAAGAAAAACACAAAAACGTTCCCAAAATTGCTTCGAATATATATATATATGCAGGGAAAAAAGGAACAAAAATATTGGTTAAAAATGTTGCTGCCCAGGATCGAACTGGGGACCTTTAGTGTGTAAGACTAACGTGATAACCACTACACCACAGCAACTTTGTTAACAAGGTTAACAGAATAATTTTGTAGAATTAGCAACCACCATTTCATTTTGTAAAAATAACAAAATTTGTAAGTTCAATTAAGTTGGAAGAAAACAAAAAGGTTCAATATTCACATAATGATCATGTCCCAAAAAATGATATACCATCCACATACTTTATTGCATATATCACTGATATATTTGATTATGAGTGGTGATGTGGCAACAATATACTCTTTCATTCTCTTATTTAATTGTGTTGTGTTATTCTTAAAATTTGATAAAATATTTATCTTATATGATTTAAATGCATGTTTTCTATCTCTAATATGATTGTTGATATACCCATTTATTATACTAGTCCATCACATGAAATTTATAATTTTATGAAATTTGTACGGGCAAAAAAGAAAAAAAAAATTATTTTCATAACCCCATTTATAAAATAGGAATACATATTTAGATTCCTTTCTCTTTAAATGTGATTTTGTAATAAATGTGAACTAAAAATTTTCTAACACTAAACCAATCTTTGTAATACAATAGCATAAGGATAGACAACAATACATTCATCATCTAAAATATATTTTTGAATTCTCAAAATTTCATTGTGAAACAATTTCATGGTGATATAAAAACCTTAGTAGTTTGTAAATTAGGAACTCTTTAGTTGCACCCCAAACGATAAATTCTAAAATCACCAAAATCAATTTGATGTTAATCTCATGAGAATGATTAGATTTGGATTGTCTTTTGATCAAGAACCAAGAGATAGGGAGAATTAGTTTCTCACATCAAGATCGAACACTCCATAAGCAAATTGATCATGGCTACCTAAATGTTTTTGGCATGTAACCCTGGCTCAAAAATTACATTTTGGTGATGAACCTCTGTCCTACGAGAGAATTTCATTTAGAGAAACCTAAAAATCAAAACTAGTCATACAATGTTCCCTTTCAAATCATTAAAACCTATCATGCTTAGCCAAAAAGACTTAGGGAATGTTTGGCACATAGAGTTGAGTTGAGTTCGGTTGGTAATTATTATAAGAGGAGAGTAATTGGGAGAGTTGATGCGAATAACGAGGTGAGAAATGTGAGTTAACACGAATAACGAGGTAATAAACCTCTTTAATAATTGGTGAACCAAACGGTGGGTGAGTTTTTTTACCCACTCAACCCAACCCGACCCAATTTAGAAGGCCAAACGCCCCCTTAAAAGTTCATTTTACCCCTAACTCAAAAATATATAATAAAAATAAAATTCCTAATAAGATATATTTAGGTCTAAAATGAAAATAATAAAATAAAGTATGCTTGCAAATAAAATAATACTAATGAACTTCAACCAAGCACAATGGTTTTCATATGAAACTAATTACAGTACTTTTGACCTTTTTTTTGTTGCTTAAATTCCCTCAATTAAATTATTTATATTTGTATGTAGAAATATAGAATTAACTATAATTTCTTGGTCTTAAACTCATAATTGGTCATGGAGATAACGTGAAGATATCCTAGTTCATATCTTATGGTTTCTTTGTAAACAAGAAAATTCATTTTTTGGAAAAGCATTGAATTTTCTGACAAAAGGAGAATTTTTAATTTTTGTGATCACTTTTCATCTTGATGATTGAAAATAACATTGTATGAACTGATGTCGATTTGTTTCTCTTTTTATAGATAAATCAAACCTGTATTAAAATTGACGCATAAATTTGATATGGGATCATTATCATCCAAATAGTTACGTCGTCCTATTATGATCAATTACACCTATTAAATTAAAAAGATATTTACCAAACCTTCGTAATTTTGTTGTCCTTTAGAGGATATTTAGGAGGCTGGAATGTAATTAGGATTATTAGGAATCAGAGAAGTGTTGCAATGCGTGATATATCAAGTGGGGAACGAAAATGAGATTGTGAAGTGTAAAGCGGTAGGAAAGAGGGTTGAGTTGAAAACTGAAGGAACAGAATGAGTTTGGTATAACAAATCGGACCCAAAAGCTCAATCTAAACATGAGTTTCTTTATGAAAAATTGGACAGAATAGCAAGAATTCGGGTTTCATTTGGATTTTTTTATGGAAATAATAAGAATTTTGACAAAACGTGTGTCACTCACATGAGACCATTTTTTATAATACCCGGTTTGTCCTTTGTGTGGTCTTCCATCAAATTGAATACAGTATAATTGCTATAGTATGAATCATTTTGGAAAGTTATAGTATGAATCAATCTGGAATAGAAATATAGTGTAAATAGGACAGTGTCGTTTATTAGTTTCTAACCTTACAAATTTTAGAGAAAAAAAGTGGCACATTTTTCACTCAATTTGAATTTTGTATTGGTAGTTTTTTCTCATAAGATTTGTATAACAACTTTTCGAGTCCATTAGAAAAATCAATCTTCGATCTTTTATCTCTCCATTTATTGTAAATCTCCAAATTTTACATTATTTTATTAATTTTTATTAATATATCATATTATTATCAACATATTTAATTCCAACTGAATTATTTCCTCATTTTCAATTTGTTTAAATGTTTGTTACAAATTTAGTTGTGTCTAAATAAATTTTCTTTATTTTATACATATTATTTTTTTATCTTTTTCTTTTCATATTTTTTATGTTTTCAATTTGTGTGTGTGCATACAATATTATTATCAGATTCAGTTTTATTTTCATCTTTTTTTTTTATCAATCTTTCGTGTGTATTCTTATCATATTTTATCTCATACTATATTATTATAGTATTATTGTAATGACCTGACTCCTAAGATTTATACTATGTTGTTACTAGATACATGCACATCTCAGACGGCCTTTTTTATGAATTGGCTAAAACCAAATGATAAAATAAATAACTTTTATTAAATCTAAATAATTGAAAATCTTTGATCAAGTCACCTAAAAAAAGTAGAACACTAAAACTTTTATCTAAAACATCTAACAGTGCAAAAATTAAAATTTCTAACAACAGCAAAAATGACATTTAAAGCATAAAAACATGGAAACGTGAAGGGAAGCATATGTTTAATCCTAGTGGCACGGTCATGGATTCCTCATGTCATTCATTGATATGTCCTTACCCTTACTTGCAAAACATAACATAATAAAGAATGAGTATAAAATACTCAATAAGTAATCCCACAATTGAGGTCAGGCTAAGCATTTATATCTAATAAATGCACATATTAGTAGGACATGAAAACCTTTGTTGGGTTTGATGCCCTTAAATCTCGTAGTCCTATAGTTTGTAATTGTATTGTACAAACATCTTATTTATTTAATAAAATATGTGATGTTTTATTCGACATTTAGTAGTATTAAACCCACAAACTAATAAACTAACATTCAAAGTTATCTTCTGTAACTTAAACATGTTTGTAGAGACATATAGGTCGATCATGTTTAAGTGATAACCTAAATGGTCGGTAGTAGATAGATAAAGTTGAATACCTTATCCTGGTGACATTACGAGTATGACCTGGTTTGTAGATGTTAAAATTATTATAAAGTGCTACAAATGATTTGATCCTGATCATTGGAGATATATGAGCGGGGATATTATATACAAAGAAGTTTGTATAAGACCGGATCACGAAATGACTAGTCTCATTATATAACGTCGTTCATAATAGAGACTTACATTTCACCATGATGACCATAGGTGACATGACCTAAATCCTGAGTGAGTTGTGAACTTCTGCATATGAAGGCGATTCTTTGATTTGTATAGGTGAGAGTGGCCAGATTTGCCAACTCAACAAGCCTACATTGGGGATTCCTCTTATTAGAGAGTTGGGAATACAACTACATAAGACGAAATTCACTCCTTTCTCGAGGTAGGAGAAAGTAGATAAATTGCTCCTTTAAGACGGAGCTTAAACAATGTGGCATCACACCTTCTCCTGACCCAAGAGGGGTTTGGTCATAGTTAGGCTATACTTTATTATTCATTAGAGGGATTAGTGGTAATTAAGGAATTAGATGTAACTACAGGGGAAAATGGTAATTTTGGCCTAGCTGTACTTACGAGGAATTATTGAAGGGTCATTTAACTGTCGACTGGTTATATCCAATGGACACAGAAGTATTTTTGTAGTGTGAATAGTTCAGTTGTGGGTCTTTAGTAGAGTGCCCAATAGTTAGCGGATGGTGAATAATTTAATTAAAGACGTTTAATTAATTATTCATGTACTGTTAGAGCTTCAAGTTACAGGTCCATGAGGTCCCCTCTGTAGTTCAACGTGAATTAATGAGAATCAATTTTTGGATTAATTTGAATTGTTCAAATTAATTTAGGGAATTAATTATAATATATTGTATAATGTATTTGATACATTATAATATAAAGTATTTATGAGAGGAAATAAATATTTGAATATGATTCAAATATTAATTATATGAATTTGATTCATATAATTAAATCTAATATAAATAGAATTTATATTAAATGTCATTGGTGAGAGATTAAAAATTATAGATTATATCGTATTTGATACAATATAGAAACTATTGGTTATATGTTATATTTGATATAACATATAGCTTAATATATATTATATGATAAGGTAGTTATCAAATAAATATATATTAAATAATTTATTAAAATAAATAAACAATTTTATTTTATTTTATTTTTTAAAATAATTTTTGGGAGAGAGTTGTAACTCTCCCCCCCTTCTTTTCTCTCTTCTACGTGATAGTGGATAAATGGGAGTTGTTATTCTTCTTCTCCCTCTGGCTTTCACATCATACAGTACACTGAAAAACAAAATTCTTCTGAATCATTCTCCTCCTCTCTTCTCTCATATTTCCTCATCCAATATAGCCAGAATCCACAAAACTCCTGTATTCTCACCTAGAGAATACGAAGGTTTCTATCATGGTGGTGTTCCTATTGATTCGAGGGATTTCACTTGAAGATCAGTCTTCAAAGGTAAGGGATTCTTTGTTGGAATATATTAGCAAGCAGCGGAAGCAACAAGAATCAATAAGCACTCTAATTCATTAATTTTGGCAGTAACTAAAACATGCTTATACAATAACAAGAGGGTTTCAAGTCATACCTTTGTAGAACTTCCTGAAATCTTGATTCTCAACTGTAAACTTCTCTGAATCTTGCTATGAACCAGCTCAAGATCTTCCCCACTATTCTCTTTGAGCTTTAGGTGAGTTGTGGGACTCAAAATAAACTTGAATGAAGGGAACTTGGAGAAGAACTCACTGCTACAACCCACTTGAAGAACAACTTCTTCAACATGAATTTTTCAGCAAAAACTCTATAAATACATGCCTCAATTCCACTCCAATTTTCTCCATTTATTGTAGGCCTTTCATGCAAGGAAGATGGTTGCATGAGATGTAACTTATGCTTGGAGTTATTGAAGCCAAATATAAGTGGTTTGGTGTGAGCTAGTTGAAGGTGTTAATGGAAAAATCCATAATTCCATTTTGTGTTGTTTTTCAAACTTTTCAATTTTTACCAAATGACTTAAAAAATCAATTTGATTTCAAAAAGCGAAAATATTATTAATTTTACAAAATTAATTTTCTAATAAAATTATTTAATTAATTTAATTAATTCTAATTAATTTAATATCAAATATTAAATTAATTTTACACAAATCCACCTTCATATATTTAAATCACATTTAAATATTAATTCTCCTATTCCATTTAATTCTTAAAATTAAACGTGTATTTATATCTCATATAATTACTAATTCCTTTAATTCTAATTTAAACGTTTCAAATTAACTTATCACGCAACTCTAAAGTTAATCCATTAACGAGCTAGTAGGGGAACCTTGCGAACCTACAGATCATGGGCTCCAACGATCCGAGATTAACTGGCTAAACTCATTACACCGAATTAACCCCCATTTGTTAACTAATGGATCACTCCACTAAAGCCCATAGTTGAACTCCCCTCAATGTAGATATATTATTTCCACTCGATATAACCATGATCAGTAAGTTGATCCTTCACAGGTCGTTCGTAATCACAGCTGGGTCAAGATCATCGTTTTACCCCTGTGAATACATTTTGTTCCTTAAGTTCCTATTGACCCTCTAATGAACAATTTGATTCATAATACTTATGAATCAAGTCTTTTCTCTATCATAAGAAGGCAACGCCCCGATTGTTCAAAACCTAGAATCAATACTTAAGAGAACAACTTATCTGCTAACCCTAAATCAGGTAGGAGTGAATTCCATCTTGCAGGGTTATGTCCCCAACTATTCATCCGGTCTTATCCCAAAATGGAAGGCTTATTGTGAAGTGTTGTTGGACAAATCTCACCCATGCAAATTAAAGGATAATCCCGAATAAACAGAAGTTCATAGCAGGCTCTTAAGATTGAGTTATCCTAGGTTACTTAAAATGAAATAGTCAGTTTAACAAGAAACAGTCATTATAAAGAAAAGTGATTATTTCGTGGTCCAGTTTATATGCAAACTCATTGCATAGGATGCCCCCACTCACATGTCTCTACATGAATGATCTGTGGATCACATCATTTGTATTACCTACAAAATGGGCCGCATCCAATAATGTTACTAGGATAAGATACCCAATTTCATCCATATACTTATTAGATCATTTAAGCTATATACTATTAACTTGATCCTTTTATATCACCACATAAAGTTAAAGTATTCATACTATAGCCATGGATATGTTTATTGGATTTTCATAATAGAATGCACAATCAACAACTTTATTGAATAAATTACTCAATAATATTTTATTGATAAATAGAATGTTTAACACGAACTGCGAGTTCTAGGACATTCCCAACATTCTTAACCCATTTTTTTCCTTCTATTTTTCTTTAAGCATGTTGTTGATCTAATTAAATGTATATGATATCTATTTCTTCTTTGTAAATTTTGGGATTTAGGTCTAATCCCCATATCTACTCATGAACCTTCAATGGTTCCTTCAATTGTATCAGAGTGGGGTTTTTGGCCCAAAATTTTTCAAAATTTCAGAATGCTTTTATAGTTTAATGGTGGGATTTAGCATCCTTTGTTCATGTGATGAATACTATGATGCTGAATGTTTACAATTATGGATATTTTCGGGATTGGGCATTTAGTTTATCACTTTCAGTTTACCTTTTAATTTGTAAGGACCCTCTTTTGGGCATATTTGAATGTGATCGAGTCTGTATTTTTACGTTTTGAGTCGCTCATGTTATTCCCGGTCGAAATCTGAAGAAAACGAAGCAAAAATCGGAAGTGTTTCAAAGGAGTTTGAAATTGTACAGTGGGCAAGTGTATAGTAGCAGTAGCGTCGCGATGCTACGATGCGATGTACGAAAGTCATCTCCATAGCATAGCAACGCTAGGGCACAGGGTTGCGACGTTCCAAAATGGAGAAGACGCGTGGGGTCCAGCATCGGTTCACACGCAGTTTATGGTTTGCTAGTCCAGTTTGGTTTGTGGGTTCTCCAATTCGAGTGGTTTGGGTTCTTCTGGACTGGTTTGTGGCTAGTTTGGACAGTTCGCGATCAGGTTCGAGCGGTTCAAGGCTCAATTCACCTATTTTGAATCGAGTGGTTTTTTTTTGTAATAGTAACTTTATTTGTTTGTTTTAGTTGTCCAATCCCGGTCCATTAATTGTTTTTAAATTATGCATGTGATATATGATTTACATTTATTATTATATGTCATAATGTATGTCATATAATAAAAATCCCACCATAAGTTATGCATTTAATTTCATGCTCATTTAAATTATAAGTGTTATAATATATATAATTCCATAATTTGATTAATATAGCATGCTCATGTAGCATATAGTATAAATGTTATAATATATGCATGCATGTATTAATAATATATACATGCATCAATTATATTATAAGAGTTATAATATAGTGTATGGATGTATGTTTAAATGTATGTTATTATTTATTTCATTACTTTAGTATATAAATGTTATGTATGTTAGTAATGAAATGGAATTGCATGAAGCATGTCACCACTTTAGGGTAATTTATAATTGTTATATTATTATCTAAGTATGCTTTCACATGCAATGTATGATTTTAATTAATTTTATTTTCTTTATAAACTTATAATTATATGAAATAGAATTATAATCAATAATTCAGAATTACATGCAAGCCTTAGGTTAAAATCATCTTTTAAAATTGTTTTAAAATATAATTCATATAGACCTAAGTTGACTTTTCTAATGAGATTAGAAATTTAAGTTTAGTCTTTTAATCGGTTTTATAGGATTAAATTGATTCTTAATTAAAAGATTAAATTTGTAACAAATGTATCTATAAGGGACCTTTTATCTAAGGTTTGTTTTGTCTAGGCTGGGGTATTTAAGTTGATGGAAATGTTCCAACTTGGGAACTTACCTGGAAAGGTGAATTAGATAGATTTGTTACAGGTATGCAATATTTGATTAATGTTTATTAAACTATTTAATAAACATTAATCAAAGTTGTTTAACTATCCAAAATAAGCGTTATTTTTGGGCAAATTAAGCAAACACTTAGTTAAACTCGGTAGCTGGATTTTTCTAAGTTAATTAACCCTAGGTAAAATGCTCAATGGGAGGAAAGGTGATACTTCATTTTTCCTCTTCATGTTTCTCCCTAAAGTTCACACCATGAGATCTATACTCGGTCTCGAGGCACCTTGAGTGTCCCCCTACGAATGGTGTTTGTATAGATCAATACCAAGGTGAATGGAGAGAGTGTTTATAGTAAGTGGGAGCGGAACAAGTGTCAACTCATCCCCCAGTCTCTCTCATTAGTTTGAAGTAAAGTTTCATGCTCGATCTCGTGTCACCTTGAGTGTCCCCCTATGGATGACATTTTGCATAACGCTTTATTCAAACTCCAGAAATGGATAAGGGTTACTTTAGCTTTTGCCCCAATCGATTTTCCCCTATGATTGGCTCATTGGAGCGGAACTCTAGAATCTAAAATGAGGGGTTACACTTACAAGAAATGTTAAGCGAGTTTAAATATTTCTGGACCAAACAATGGTGACTGATAGTTACAGTAACAAGGAGTTATTCTGTCTATTGGTTGAGACAGTCTCATTTCAGTAAAGTGGCATCTAATCACCCTACGGTCGTTTTTGTTCTATCTCACTGAAGCATCATTGCAAAATAGATGTCACTTAGGGTCCATTAGATTATTTTGCTAAAATTGATTGGTTTTTCTAAATGGGTTATTCCAAGATATACTAATATAAATAATTTGTATGATGTCAGCAATTAAATTATGACTTCCGCGACTTTAAATCTGCTCGCCACCAATAAACTAATGGGCTATAATTATACATCCTAGAAAAACACAATCAACACTATACTGATCATTGATGATCTCATTTTGTCCTAATGAAGGAATGTCCTCCTATTCCTACTCTAAATGTTCGAGAGGCATTAGCAGTGGACACGGGCAAACAAGAAGGCCCAAATGTATATCTTAGCAAGCCTCTCAGAAGTCTTGGCCAAGAAGCATGAGCCCATGATCATTGCCCGTGAGATCATGGAGTCCTTGCAGGGGATGTTCGGACAACCGTCCGCACAACTTAGGCACGATACTCTTAAACACATATTCAATGTATGTATGCAAGAAGGGCATCTATTAGAGAACATATTCTCGACATGATGGTCAGGTTAGCTTCATTTTGGAATCTTTATCTGAAAGTTTCCTTCAGTTCCATACCAATGCTTTTATCAACAGGATCGATTACAACTTGACCACCTTGCTCAATGAGCTTCAGACTTTTCAATCTTTGATGAAAAGCAAGGAACAAAAGGGAGAGGCAAATGTTGCCTCATCCTCAAAGAAGTTCTACAGAGGATCGTCCTCTGGAACTAAGTCCGTGTCTTCTTCTTTTGGCACAAAAAAATGGAAGAAGAAGAAGAAAGGTGGAAAGGGGAAAGTTAATCCATTAACTACTGCCCGGAAGGGCAAGAAGGTCAAAGCTGCAAAGGAAATCTGTTTCTATTGCAACTATAAGGGACATTAGAAGAGAAACTATCCCAAATACTTGGCAAAAAAGAAGAAGACCAAGCAAGGTAAATATGATTTACTTGTATTGGAGACTTATTTAGTGGAGAATGATGATTCTGCCTGAATAATTTATTCAAGAGTCACTAACCATGTTTGTTCTTCATTTCAGGGAATTAGTTCCTGACAGCAACTGGAAGCTGGGGAGATGACGATGCATATTGGAACTGGACACGTCATCTCAGTTGTGGCAGTGGGAGGACTCCAGCTGACATTACAGAATAAATATGTTTTACTTGAAAATGTATAGTTGTTCCTGGTCTAAAAAAGAACTTAATTTCTATAAAGTATTTGTTAGAACAAAATTATTGTATTCAATTCTCTGTAAATGAAGTATTTATTTTCAAAAATGGTATTAATATTTGTTCTGCTAAGCTAGAAAACAATCTTTATGTGCTAAGATCATTAGCTATTAAAACTCTTCTTAACACTAAAATGTTTAAAACTGCAGTGACTCAAAATAAAAGACTTAAAATTTCTTCTAAAGAAAATGCCCAACTTTGGCACCTAAGATTAAGGCACATCAATCTCAATAGGATCGAGAGATTGGTAAAGAATGAACTTCTAAGTGAATTAAAAAAAAAAAAAAATCTTTACCTGTGTTTGAGTCATGCTTTGAAGGAAAAATGACTAAAAGATCTTTTATTGGAAAAGGCCATAGGGCCAAAGAACCCTTAGAGCTAGTACATTAAGGCCTCTGTGGTCCAATGAATATAAAAGCAAGAAGAGGGTTTGAATATTCCATCACCTTTACTGATGACTATTCAAGGTATGGGTATGTTTACTTAATGCAACATAAGTTTGAATCCTTTGAAAAGTTCAAAGAGTTTAAGATCAAAGTTGAAAATGCATTGAATAGAACAATTAAGACATTTCGACCTGATTAAGGTGGAGAGTTTTTGGATCTTATATTCCAAAACTATTTGATAGAGCATGGAATAATATCCCAACGCCCAGCATCTGGTATACCTCAGCAAAATGGTGTATCAGAAAGGAGAAATCAAACCCTGTTAGACATGGTTCGGTCTATGATGAGTTATGCTTCCTTACCTGATTCATTTTGGGGTTTCGTAGTACAGACTGCAGCATATATTTTGAACTGTGTTTCATCCAAGAGTGTTACGAGAACATCTTTGGTGTTATGGAATGGTTGTAAAGCTAGTTTACGTCATTTTAGAATTTAGGATTGCTCAACACATGTGCTTGAGGCAAATCCCAAGAAATTGGAACTTCGTTCAAAACTATGCCTATTTGTAGGCTATCCCAAAGGAACTAGAGGTGGTCACTTCTTCGACCCTAAGGAAAATAAAGTGTTTGTGTCGACAAACGCTACTTTTATAGAAGAAGACCACATAAGCGAGCACAAACCTTGCAGTAAAATAGCGTTGAATGAAATTTCTAAAAAAAACTGCTAGAACTTCAACAAGAGTTGTTGAAGAACGCAACACCTCAACAAGAGTTAGTGAAGTTGGATCATCTAGTAAGACAAATCCACCTCAAGTGTTGAATGAGCCTCAATGTAGTGGGAGGGTTACAAACCCGCCTGTCCGTTATATGAGTTTAATAGAAATCCTAGCTATGGTAGCTAACAGAGATATTGAGGATCCATTGTCTTATAATAATATAAATCACATTTATATTAAATTTAACAACTATGAATCTAATTCATATTAATAATATTTGAATCTTATTCAAATATTTATATCCTCTCAATTAATCTATAATGTATCAAATACATTATAATAATTATATCATATATAATTAAAATAACTTAATTATGTCATATATAATTAAATCTCTCTATTAATTTGAACAATTCAAATTAATTCAAAAACTGATTCTCAATTAATCCTATTGAGCTACCAAAGGGACCTCATGGACCTATAGCTTGAAGCTCCAACGATACATGAATAATTAATCAAACTCTTTCATTAAATTATTCACCATCTGTTAACTGTCGGGCACTCCACTAAAGACCGACAACTGCACTCTTCGCACTACATATATATTTATGTGTTCATTTGATATAATCAATCAACAGTGCAATGTCCCTTCACAAATTGCTCGTAAGCACAGCTGGAAAAAAATTCCCGTTTTGTCCCTATAGCTACATCTAACTCCTTAAGTACCATCGATCCCTTTAATGATCAATAAGTCATAGTCCAACTATGACCAAGTCCCTCTTGGGATAGGAGAGAGTGTGGTCATTATGTTCAAGTCCCAGAATCAACCCTTAAGGGAGCAATTTATCTACTTGCCCCTGCATCGAGGAAGGAGTGAATTTTGTCTCGTGTTGCTGTATTCCCAACTCCACAGTCAGATGAATCCCCAAAATGGTAAGCTTATTGAGTTGGCAATCTGGCCACTCTCACCTATATAAATCAAATAACCGCCTTCATGAACAGGAGTTCACAACTCACTCAAGGTTCAGGTCATGCCACCTATGGTCATCCTAGTGAAATGTAAGCCTCTATTATTAATGACGTTATATAAAGAGATTGATCATTTCGTGGTCCCGTCTTATATAAACTCTTTGTATAGGATATCTCCGCTCACATGTCTATACATGGATGATCAGGATCAGATCATTTGTAGCACTTTACAACATTTATAACACCTACAAAGCGGGTCATATCTAACACGTAGTGTCACAAGGATAAGGTATCCAATCTTATCCATCTACTATAGACCGTTTAAGTTATTATTTAAACAAGTTCCACTTATGTGTCAATACATACTTGTTTAAATTACATAAAATAACCTAGGATCTTAGTTTATTGGATTGAGTATATGCTTATAAAATAATACTTATTGTATTAACAACAATATGTTTATACAAAGTTTACAAACTACGAGATTACAAGAAGATTTAGGACACTAATCCCAACAATGTCCCACTTGTCCTAAAGCTTAGGGAGCCAATAACACGATGTGCATAGCTTCATAAGAATGCTAACAACTACTATAGTTCAACTTAAGCATAAGCATAAGTCATAGTCATAAATGTTTAAGAGATTTCAAAACAGTCCCTAAATCCATCCATTAATCAAACATGCATCAAAACATAAGATCAAAATTTCTATGGCATAAACATAAACTTCCAAAAATCCAGTAGACCAACAAGCATGTCATAATATTCCAAGCCAACATAGGGACCCATTCTTAACACATACGTGGGTTCGAAGGTGAACCAACAGTAGATAACTTACCTTGATATTAAGTCCAGGTAAATAGCGAACCAAATTCATCCTTATCTTGAGTGAAACTCTTGAATTGCCCTAGAAACAAACCAAGTTTAATAATGGAAAATTTGTACGGATGACCCAATTTGTGGGTCCAAAATGTCAAATGACCCATTTTTAAAAAATAATGTCAATTGACCCTCTGCTGATATCATCGCCATACCAAATTACATAAATTACCCTTAATTCTTCGTCTTCTTACCGTTTTACTAAGAACCCACCAAAACTAAAAAATCTTCATTCAAATTTTCCAAGGCTAACGGCTTCGTATCACTCATAAACTAAAAAACTCTTTAGAATCCATCATTTCGGCTTGCAAACGATTCTATTGCCGCCGAAAAATCAAATATGATCGGTAAATCTTTCAATCTGTGCTTGAAAATGTTTTAAACTAATTGGTAATGGGGCTTTATGGGTCGTTTTGGGTTTAGAAATACACTTATATGGTTTTTTTGTTTTTTTTTTGGTTTTCGAAGTGTTCTATGGTTGAAGACGAGTAAAAAGAGTTTATGAGCGAGATAAGTGAGAGTGAAATCGGTAGAGTGACACCAAAGAGAGCGAATGTGAGTAAGATAAGTGAACCTACGGTTTTTTTGTTTGTTTTTCTGGTTTTCGATGTGTTATGTGGTTGAAGACGAGTAAAAAGAGAAAATATGAGCGAGATAAGTAAGAGCGACACCGAAGAGAGCAAAACCGGAGAGAGTGATACTGGAGAGAGCGATAATGGAGAGGGCGATACTGGAGAGAGTGATACCGGAGAGAGCGACGCCAGCAAGAGCGAATCTAGCGAGAGCGTGTCTAGCGAGAACGAATCCAGCGAGATTTAAATAGAATGTTGTTTTAAAAAAAAATTTCTGAAGGAGTTTACTAATTAAATCTTTATTTCATGCAGGAGTGATTTAAGATGGCAACACGTTTCAGAATACCCAAAGCCGATTGATTTCCCGGTCAATTAACGAGCTTAGCCCACATTGCTAATACAAACAAGATTGTGAAAGAGAAGCTTACGCCAAGGCAGTTGGACATGTTCAAGAGAACAATTTTTGGGTGATTTGTAGACGTTGACATGGTGTTTAACAGCCCAATTATCCATCACATGTTGCTGAGAGAAGTGAAGAGGACGAGATCAGACTCAATGTCATTCTCTGTTTGTGGAAAGGTTGTCACTTTTTCGAATGATGACTTTTTGTTGATGACTAGTTTATGGCAATCCCTAACACGAGTTTATCAGAACCAGCAGTCCTCGTATGAACTTACTATCAAGTATTTTGGTAATCGAGTGACGAGGGACACCTTACATCTCCGTCAGCTTGAAGAAAAATACAAGGACTTGGAGTTTGAAAATGATGATGATGTTGTGAAGATCACAGTAGTTTACTATATTGAGGTCGCAATGGTGGGTAAAAACAAACAGAAAATGAAGTGGACCTCAAACATTTTAACAATGTACGTTTACTCTATGCATAATATGATTATCTAATTGTTAAATTGACACTAACCAGTTTATTGGGTTGTTAATGCAGATAAAGGTTAAAGAGGGTACTATCATGTTAGATGTTGAGAGGGAGTTTCGGGATACCCTAGTGGACGGCCGACCTATATTTGATCTAGGTGCGGATGATGATAGTTCTGAAAGTGGCAATAGGTTGAATAGTGATGGGGGTAGTCCTGAAACTGAAAGTGGCAGTGATGATCATCGTGGAGATGACAATGATGAAGTTGTCAGGGTGGTGGGAGGGGATGGACTTGAGCATTTTGAGCACGAGGATGCTGAATATGGAAGGGTGGAAGGAGGGACATACACACCTAGTGATGATATGTTCCATGATGTGATGGGGGACGTACGCGATGAGGACGAGTTGAACTAACTTGAAGTCTATCTTGCTGGACTCCCGTAGAGAGCGACTGATGGATGATGAGTGTCCTGAGTGTGCTACCTGCCGCAAGAAGGGAGCCAATCCTAACGAGTCTATTTATCCGTGCCTATGTACCATTGACAGCTCACTATCGAGGTTGGATGGCTATATATCGGGTTTAGATAGTCGTGTATCCAGTATGGAGGAAAACATGACGGACAAGAAAGGGCAATTGTCGTCCATCCTGTCACTATTGCAATCTATGTGCAAGGTTTGCATTTACTATCATTTTATGTCTTTATGTGTTTAGTTTTGTGTTCGTGAACTCATCATTTTACTTTACTAATTGAAGGGTTCCATGGTGAATGAGGAGACGACCAGGTCACCCATCCCATCTCGAGATCTCGATACCAATAATTTAACTGCCTCTGACACTTCCATCCCCCCTCTACAGCCCGATACCACCAACTTTACCTACTCCCACCCCCTTCTACAGCCCGCTACTACCACGACATCGCCAATTGATGTCGAACCTATAGAGGTCGACATTCCATAAATAGCGCCCGACATGTCTGCCTTACTCACCATGCCACATACAGAGGCTGGCATGTCTGGCATCTCAGAAGCCGACACTTCTGGGATTGTTGACCATAGAAGAAGTTACACTAGTGAGTAATTTATTGATCAATAATCTTTGTTTATATTTTTATATTTCTTGATGAGTAACGTTTTGTTATCTGTTTATGTAGGAATCTCGAAGAATTCATCGTAAGAGAAAACCTGTTGATAAATATACACCCTCAGCTCAAGTAAAGAAGAAAAGTGTTGTTAAGCATCCTCTCCTAGGTGTAGCTACGTCACTATCGAGGGCGATCGTCACATATAACGTAGCACACGATGTTCCACACGATATCCTTACAAAAATGATGGGTTGGACCTTGGACGACAATACAGACAACGAGATTTAAGAGAACTCCTTTAAACCACTCGCCAAGCAATTCTTTAAGGAATTGATTACCCCGAATTTGTTGGTCGAGTGTGATGTAAGTTTCCTTTCCTAGTCTTGACTTCTTTATAAGTTGGTTATCTTGTACTTTTACTGACATAGTAATTCTTCATGCAGACCATAAATACTTTATTTTATTTTATGAAAGAAAAATTTTATACCCAGCCCGACATGTGCATGCATAAGTTCACCATCTTGCCAATTGGTGTAACGGTAGATTTTGATATTTAGTTTCTTAATTTCTCATTATATTTCGTTACTTACCTTCTCATTTTATTTGACAGAGTCACCTTAATGCTCGTGGTAGGGTATTTAAATGAATAAAGAATAAGACACTTCTAGAGGCTGCCCTAGCATGGGAAGATGAAGAGACGTATAAAGACTACGTCACCGATAAATTCGATGTCAAAGGGGTAGATGTGGATTTCGTTTATACGGCGATGAATATCAATGACCACTGGATGGTCCTTGCAATGGACATTAATAGAGGCCACATATTCGTGTTCGATTCACTTCCGTAATACACACCAATGACAAAGCTGGTGAATTGGCTAGAGCCATTGATGGTTACAGTACCATCCCTACTTCACTATTGTGACGTGGATCATTCAAAGCTGGACCTATCCACATCCTATTGGAAAATCTCATGACTTATGAACGTCGACATACAACACGAGTCACTTGATTGTGGTATCTTTACAATCAAATTACTAGAACACCTGGTGACTGGTGTTGATCTGTCTGTAATCACTCAGGAGAAGATGAGTGAATATAGGATGCAGTTAGCGTGTCAACTATGGGCAAAAACTCCATATTTTTTATGTGTATAGAACATGTATATTTTATTGTATTTTTTATGTATGTAAAAACATTTATTTTTTATGTATAGTAGAGCTATTGCTCTTTTCATTATATAGTTGAACATGAATTTTTTATATAAGTTCAAAGTTCAAAGTTTAATATCAGAACTTTATCAGAACATGCATTGAGCTACTGCTCTTTTCATTGTATCAATGGTATGTAGAACATTATATGGTTCAAGATTCAAAGTTCAAACATTGAGAGAGCGAGATTTTGAGAGAGAGTGAGATTGAGAGAGCAAAATGTTGAGAGAGAGCGAGATTGAAAGAGTATGAAGTTATTGTTTTTTGTTACAAGTATGAAGATTGAGAGCGTATGAAGTTATTGTTTTTTGTTATAAGTATGAACATTGAGAGAGTATGAAGTTATTGTTTTTTGTTACAAGTATGAAGATGAAGAGAGTATGAAGATTGAGAGAGTATGAAGATTGCTACTATAAAAATACTCCAACTTGTTCTTATTTTTTGTTTACAAGATGAAAGTATGAAGTATGAAGTGTTACAAGTATGAAGTATGAAAAAGTATGAAGAATGTTATAAGTTACAAGTATGTTACAAGTATGACGTATGAAAAAATGATCAATGGTATTTATAACAAATGAAATGTTACAAGTTAGTTACAAACTAAACTAAATGAGGGGTATTTGTGTCACGGTCTTTGGCATTTTCAGCACGTCACACGGTTGTAAGCGGTTCGGTACAATTTTGGCGGTTATGCCCATAATTTCCACACCGACCACATTTCATTTGTTTGTGAAATTCTCCTCTGGATGGTATTCTTCTCATTCTCCGTCACCCAACTTGTGGCACAAACTTCGGAGGAAGGATAATCTTTTCTACATATCCAGGAGGTCTTTTCCATTTAGATATATGGCTAAGTGGATTTATAAGCTCCGCATACGCAGTCATTAGAGAGTCCACTGTATAAAATCGACTGCAAAGACTGTGGATGGGTATATTTCATTCCTTCGCAGTAGCAATTGCATGCGAACACGGGATACTAAGTGAGTCGAATTCCTTACACGTGTATTCCTTCGTGTGAAGATTGACAATACCGTCCCATCAATTATCTCGCACGTGTACCCGATAACAATCAATAGGCTCCACCCGATATCGTTCGCCCTTATCGGCCTCACTTGCCAATCAGGTTTCACAGTAGTCAGAATGCAATGTCGTTCGAGATGCCCAGTAATTCCTCCGTTCGTAGAACCACGATTGGAGCATTCCTCTAACATGTTCAATCAAGCATACTATGGGCAATAGTCCATACTCTTTAGTTAACGAATTGAAACACTCTGTATTGTTGGATGTCATGTTATCATATCTTCATTCTATTTGGTAAACTTGTGCCCACCTTTGAAGACCGCTGTCTTCCAAATATTTCATGACAACACTATCTCTAAAACTACAGAGTTCGTCCCATTTTGTCTGGAACTCTGTCATGCGAAATGTCTTTGCTGCATCTCTAAATATCCCAATAATCGTGCTGTCCTTAAAGTTTGTAACCAGATTTTGTTCTATATGCCATGTGCACAATCCATGAAATGTCGTGGGAAAAAATGCACGAATAGCATTGCTGATAGATACCATCCTATCAAACACCAGATTATCGGGTTCTCCGATACTACATTTCAAGTTTGACATAAACCATTTCCATGATCGATCGGTTTCATTGTCCACTATTGCATATGCTAGTGGGTATAATTGATTGTTCCCGTCTATAGAAACCGCAAACAACATGGTGCCTTGTATTTTCCTTTCAAGTGCGACCCATCAATAATAATAAAAGGCCGATAGCTTGTGAAACCTCTAATATAAAGTCCTAATGCCATAAACATATACTTGAAATGCACCTCATCTTCAAGTTCGATCTCAAAGACTGTACCCGGATTCTCTATTTTTAGCGTTTCTCCATAAGCATGTAGTATGGAGTATGAGTCTTCTGGAGTACCTCTAGTGAGATCATACGCGGCTTCCCTTGCACGCCACACTTTATCATAACTTATGTTCATGTCATAATCTCTCCTCATATCCTCAACAATATGACAAGGTTTATAAATACGTCCTATTCCTGTGAACTTATCTTTAATGAGCTGACTAACAACCGTAGCAGTTGCTTGTCTATGGTCGTGATTCAAAATTTCAATGGAACATGTGTGCGAACTGCAGTACTTTGTGATCTTGAATATATCAGACCCTTCCATTTTGACTGAACGAAGGCTCCACTTACATGTCTCCCCAATACATTTGACAGTGAACAGAGATTTGATTGATTTCCTGACCTTAAATTAAATTTTTTTTGTTGATGGACAGAATAGATAATCTCATTTTCAAGTCCTTTTTGCTCAAAAATAGTTGACCGACTTCAACGCCCTCTGTCCCAGATGAAGAGTTGTCAGGCATAATCAACTCTGTCCAATGACTTGAAGACATAGATGGTGGAACCACTGAAGCTGCTGTAAAACGATGCACATCTTCATGATCACAATCCATTTTATTCAATCATGCTGGTTGCTCATTCACATCCACTGAAGGACCACAATCCATATAATCGAATGTTGATGTTACAGTGTTGGTAGACAATGGAATATCATCCTCTTTCTAACGAAATTGATATGATTCCTCGTATTGTCTGTCTACAGCGTATCATCATAACTCACATTTCCAAACCCCATTCTAATATTTTTGTCCTAATTAGACTCTAACCTTACAGCTATCTGAAGTCTACTAAGCTCTTCTCGCAAAAGAAGGAAGCGAACATCATCATCATTCATTATGCGAGATTTAAGTTCTTCATACTTCAATGTATGAGGCACAATAATTCCTCTCAACTGTCCCCCAATATACGAACTTTCATTCTCATCCTAATCACCTCCATATCGAATAAATAGACACTTTTCTGTCATCCTACATAGCAAGAGTACATTTGTCATTAAGCTTACAAGAAATTGAAGTGTACTCTTGCTCTCAATCTCGCTCTCTCTCTTACTCTCGCTCTCTCTCTTACTCTCTCTCTTTCTTACTCTCCCTTTTTCTTACTCTCCCTCTTTCTTACTCTCAATGAAACACCTTTCTAAAAAAGCTGTTCCGTTCTTAAAAACTCTGAAAAAGCCTCGTCTTGGAAATCCCCATTCGAAAAATCTCCGTTCAACAAAACATCATCGAAAACCATAGAAGAAATCACCTTTGAAATGGAGTTTAGAGTTTAAAGAAATCACCATTATATTGTGTTTCAGTATTATTGATTTGATTTGAGGATTCCGTCGTGAAAATTGTCAAATCATTCATACACTGACAAGCAATCACATCAAACCAAGGAATTTCAAGTGAGAGCGAGAGCGTTTAATCAGACGAGAGCGAGATTTACCTCGTGAGGCTGGTGTAACGGTAATTTACGTAATTTGGTATGGCGATGATATCAGCAGAGGATCAATTAACATTATTTTTTAAAAATGGGTCATTTGAAATTTTGGACCCAAAAATTGGGTTATCCGTACAAATTTTCCTATAATAACAACCATAATTATAACCTCACTTGCAAAAACACGAACCCAACCATCTCCAACCCACATACCAAAAGTATCAATTTAACAAAAACTTCACTTAAGCTTCAAACACAAAACTCTATCTAGACATAAACCAAATTGGTCTTAACCCTAACTAGGCAACAATCCACAGTGTCCAAGTCGTTCAACCTAGAACTGAAAATTTGTGGGTAACAACAAATCGAAACCAAAGGTTAGTGGTGAACCAAGTTACGAAAAATCCCTCCACCCAAAAACAAAAAACTCACCCAAATGGAAATAAACAGTGGCTAAGGACAACGACGTTTGAGAGTAGTGGCTGATAACTGGCATTCCACACGATAGAGGAAGAAAGGCGGTCGGTGAAAATTGGCAGAAAACGGCGACATTGTAGGCATTGGCGGACACACGGCGTGAATTAGATGAGCAATGAACCAAGGCTGTCGAACCTGCACGCCCACACACTTCGACAGCTCGCTTGATCAATTGATTGGATGTGGAGCTACGATGAAGACTCGATCGACGTGGACTAAACTGAGCAACGACAGTCTGGAGGAAACACACGGCTAGATCTGGTATCGAGCGGCTGGAGCCGAGCAGGCGATGACTGGTGAAGCGTCGTGGCTGGGCTGGACGATGATGAGCGAACGCGGGTCAACAACTAGAACTCGCGGTGGCGTGAATGGAAACTTAGGGGGGTCAGGCGGCACTTCACGAAGAGAAGAAGAAAGAGATTTCTCCTTTTTTTTTCCTGTTTTCCTTGCATGCTTAACAAGGCAACCCTAACATATATGGGAAATTTGTACGGATGACCCAATTTTTTGGTCCAAAATGTCAAATTATCCATTTTTAAAAAATAATGTTAATTGACCCTCTGCTGACATCATCGCCATACCAAATTACGTAAATTGCCCTTACACCAGCCTCACGAGGTAAATCTTGCTCTCGTCTGATTAAACGCTCTCGCTATCGCTTGAAATTTTCTGGTTTGATGTGATTGCTCGTCAGTGTATGAATGCTTTGACAATTTTCACGACGAAAGCTTCAAATCAAATCAATAATACCTAAACACAATACAATGGTGATTTTTTTAAACTCTAAACTCTATTTCAAAGTGATTACTTCTCTGGTTTTCGACGATGTTTTTTTGAACGGAGATTTTTCGAACAGGGATTTCCAAGACGAGACTTTATAAAAAAGAAACAGCTTTTTCAGAAAGGTGAATTATTTTGAGTCTATTTAATTATTTTTGCTGTGTTATTTCTGGAAAGGTAGCATTATGAAATTTTGTATTGGGAGAGAGTAAGAAAGAGGAAGAGTAAGAGAGAGAGTAAGAGTAAGAGAAAGAGCGAGATTAAGAGAGAGCGAGATTACGAGAGAGAGCGAGATTTTGAGAGAGAGCAAGATTGAGAGAGCGAGATTTTGAAAGCAAGATTAGGAAGATAGCGAGATTGAGAGCGAGAGTATACTTCAATTGCTTGTATAGCTTAATGACAAATGTTCTCTTGCTTTGTAGGATGATAAAAATGAAGGAACTCTTATTCAAGAGTACCTATGAGCGAAAGCGGATCTTTCCAATTCATTGTGACAGAATTACCGCATATACATTCAAACATACTTTCATAATGCTAAAGGGATAAAGAAATCATACCAGATAAAGATTTCTCGAGTCTGAAGCCCAACCGTCTACCTTAAACAATCACCACTCGACCAGAAGGAATCGGAGAAGACAACACCACTTAGAGCCCTCAGTATTCTTGGAGTGAGAATCCAAAGTGTGGGCTTTGTGTTGGATTTGGTAGAGGAAAGGAGGAAGAACGATTATACATAACGATCAAGCAAGTGGGAGACGCAGTCGTCTATCGCATAGACAATATGCTTGATCATTTAGGTAAAGTGTACAATCGTGTAGTAAAAATAAGTGGTAATCTAAACGATCGTCTATACGATCGTGTAGGAAAAGGGTGAGCGATCGTCCAAAACGATTGCGTAGGAAAAACTAAGCGATCATCTATACGATCGTTTAGTAAATACCAGGAGCTAAACGATCGCTTAGTAAAAAGGTAAATGATCGATTACATAATAGCGTGCAACGGTGTAATTGGTATGTGATCGTTTAGCAATATCGTATATGTAAGCGATCGTGCAGTCCTATCGTATAGGCACTGACTTTCTAAACGATGACACTATCTTTTTCACAATACCCGTGCACACCGAGATCAACAAACCATCTGCTATTTATAATGCACTCATCCGTTATTTTAAACGAAGAGGGCGCCTTCCCATTTCTTTTATAACCGTTCAATTAATGTGATCTTATCACATTCATAACTTATAAATTAAAAACAAATATTAATTATAATATTTTTTTCCTCTACTAGATATAACTCATATTTATATCCAATTTCCTCCAAATTAATGTATCTCATACATAAAGTTAATTATATCATATTTAATTAATTCATTCAATTATATCATACATAATCGAACTCCCTCTTGTCAATTTGAACATTTCAAATTGACCTAAAAACTGACTCTCAACTTGTATCCAAGCTACCAAGGGGACCTTATGGACCTATGGCTCGAAGCTCCAACGGTACGTGAATAACTGACTAAACTCTTTAGTCACGATATCCACCATCCGTTAATTGCCAGGCATTCCACTAAAGATCGACAGTTAAACTCTTCTTGCCATAGATATATTTCTATGTCCATTGGATATAACCAATCATCAGTACGATAACCCTTCACAGATGCTCATAATTCTGTCTCTTATACACATCTAGATGTGTATAAGAGACAGGGATAGTTGTGCTAATTTATTGTTATGCCCTTGAAGTTACATCTAACTCCTTAAGTACCACTATTCCCTCTAATGAACAATACAACATAGTCCTACTATGTGTGAACACCTCTCGGGCCATGAGAATGTGCGTGGCGCCACATCGTTCAATCCCTGGAATCAGCCCTTAAGGGAGCTGTCTATCTACTTGCCCCTGCCTCAGGGAAGGAGTGAATTCCATCTTGTGTAGCTAAGTTCCCAGGCCCCAAATCAGACGAATCCCCAAAATGGTAGGTTTGAGTCGGCGTTCTGGCCACTCGCACCCATGCAAATCAAAGAACCACCCTCAATGGCAGGAGTTCTCAACTCACTCAGAATTGAGGTCATGTTACCTATGGTCATCCTAGTGAAGTGAAGCCTTAGTTATGAACGGTGTTATATAACGAGACGTTAACACTTTGTGGTCAGGTCTTATACAAACTCTTTATGTAGGATGCCCCTACTCGCATGTCCCCTACACAAATGATCAGGATCAGATCATCTGTGATAAGTCATAACACTTGTGACCATTCCACAAAACGGGTCGCATCCGTAGTGTTACCAGGATAAGGTTTCCCTCATATATCCATATACTACAGACCATTTTGGTTATCACTCAAGACATGATCCACTTGTATGTCACCACATACATGCTTGAGTCACATACAGATAACCAGGGATTTTATGTCTATTAGTTTGTGGTAAAATCTAAATGTGCAAAGTCAAGAAGTGAAGTAAATATCATTTATATTATACATCATAAGTGTTCATACAAAGTTTTTTCCGAACTACTGGACATGAGACTAGGGCACAAACCCTAACAAGAAAAGTGTCTAGTTATTCGATTTGGATGTGATTGGGATGAGAATGAAAGTTCGTATATTGGGGGACAGTTGAAAGGAATCGTTGTGCCTCATAATTGAATTATGAAGAACTTAAATCTCGCATTTACAGGGTTACAAATGTCAGTTCTTCAAAGTTTGATCTTATCCTGAAAGTTAAATATAAGCTTGAATTTGAAGCCCCTTCACAATGCATAATGAATGATGATGATGTTCACTTTCTTCTTTTGCAAGAAGAGCTTAGTAGAGTTCAGACAGCTGTAACGTTGAAGTCTAATCAGGACGAAAGAGTTTGAATGGGGTTTGGAAATGTGAGTTATGATGATACGACTGTGGACAGACAATACAAGGAATTATATCAGTTTCGTCGAGAAGAGGATGATATTCCATTATCTACCAACAATGTACCATCAACATTCGATTATATGGATTGTGGTTCTTTAATGGATGTGAATGAGCAACTAGTAGGATTGAATGAAATGAATCGTGATCATGAAGATGTGCGTCGTTCTACAGCAGCTTCAGTGGTTCCACCATCTATGTCTTCAAGTCATAGGAAAGAGTTGATTATGCCTGGCACCTCTTCATATGGGACAGAGGACGTTGAAGTTGGTCAACTATTTTTTAGCAAAAAGGACTTGAAAATGAGATTATCTATTCTGTCCATCAACAAAAAATTTGAATTTAAGGTCAGAAAATCAACCAAATCTCTGTTCACTGTCAAATGCATTGAGGAGACATGTAAGTGGAGCCTTCGTGCAGTTAAAATGGAAGGGTTTGATATATTTAAGATCACAAAGTACTGCAGTTCGCACACATGTTCCATTGGAATTTTGAATCACGATCATAGACAAGCAACTGCTAGGTTGTTAGTCAGCTCATTAAAGATAAGTTCACGGGAATATGACGTATTTATAAACCTTGTCATATTATTGAGGATATGAGGAGAGATTATGGCGTGAACATAAGTTATGATAAAGCGTGGTATGCAAGAGAAGCCGCATATGATCTCACTAGAGGTACTCCAAAATACTCATACTCCATACTATATGCTTATGGGGAAGCGCTAAAAATAGAGAATCCGGGTACAGTCTTTAAGATCGAACTTGAATATGAGGTGCATTTCAAGTATATGTTTATGGCATTAGGACCTTGTATTAGAGGTTTCGCAAGCTGTCGGCTTTGTATTATTGTTGATGGGTCGCACTTGAAAGGAAAATACAAAGGCACCATGTTGGTTGCGGTTTCTATGGACGGGAACAATCAATTATACCCAGTAGCATATACAATAGTGGACAATGAAACCGATCGATCATAGAAATGGTTTATGTCAAACTTGAAATGCAGTATCGGAGAACCCGATAATCGGGTGTTTGTGTCTGATCGGATGGTATCTATCGGTAATGCTATTCATGCATTTTTTCCCACAGCATTTCATGGATTGTGCACATAGCATATAGAACAGAATCTGGTTACAAACTTTAAGGATAGCACGGTTGTTGGGATATTTAGAGATACAGCAAGGGCATTTAAGGGCATTTCGCATGACAGAGTTCCAGACAAAATGGGACGAATTTCGCAGTTTTAGAGACAGTTCTGTCACGAAATATTTGGAAGACATCGGTCTTCAAAGGTGAGCACAGGTTTACCAAATAGAAGATATGATAACATAACATCCAATAGTGCAGAGTGTTTCAATTCCTTAGCTAAAGAGTATCGATTAATGCCCATAGTATGCTTGATTGAACATGTTAAAGGAATGCTCCAATCATGGTTCTATGAACAGAGGAATTACTGGGCATCTCGAACGACATTGCACTCTGACTATTGTGAAACCCGATTGGCAAGTGAGGCCGATAAGGGCAGATGATACTGAGTGGAGCCTATTAATTGTTATCGGGTACACGTGTGAGATAATCGATGGGACGGTATTGTCAATCTTCACACGAAGGAATGCACGTGTAAGGAATTTGACTCACTTGGTATTCCGTGTTCGCATGCTATTGTTGTTGCCAATGAAAGAGATATACCCATCTGGTCTTTGCAGTCGATTTTATACAGTGGACTCTCTAATGACTGCGTATGTAGAGCCTATAAATCCACTTGGCCACATATCTGAATGGAAAAGACCTTCTGGATACGTAGAAAAAATTATCCTTCCTCCGAAGTTTGTGCCACAAGCCGGGCGACGAAGAGTGAGAAGAATACCATCTAGAGGAGAATTTCGCAGACAAATGAAATGTGGTTGTGTGGGAATTATGGGCATAATCGCCAAAATTGTACTAAACCGTTTACAACCGTGCGGCGTGCTGAAAATTCTATAGACCAAGACACAAACACCCCTCATCCAGTTTAGTTTGTAACTAATTTGTAACATTTCATTTGTTATAAATACCATTGATCATCTTTTCATACGTCATACTTTTAACATACTTGTAACATACTTGTAACATACTTCATACTTTTTCATACTTGTAACATACTTCATACTTTTTCATACTTGTAACATACTTCATACTTTTTCATACTTGTAACATACTTCATACTTTTTCATACTTCATACTTGTAACACTTCATATTTCATAATTTCATCTTGTAAACAAAAAACAATAACAAGCTGGAGTATTTATATAATAGCAATCTTCATACTCTCTCAATCTTCATACTCTTTCCATCTTCATACTCTCTACATTTTCATATCTCTCCATCTTCATATTCTCTCAGTCTTCATACTTGTAACAAAAAACAATAACTCCATACTCTTTCAATCTTCATACTTGTAACAAAAAATAATAATTTCATACTCTCTCAATCTTCATACTTGTAACAAAAATGGATAACTTCATACTCTTTCAATTTTCATACTTGTAACAAAGAACAATAACTTCATACTCTCTCAATCTCCCTCTCTCTCATAATCTCGCTCTCTCTAAACATCTCGCTCTTTCAATCTCACTTTCTCTCACAATCTCGCTCTCTCAATCTTGCTCTCTCTCACAATCTCGCTCTCTCAATCTCATACTCTCTCACAATCTCGCTCTCTCTCAACATCTCGCTCTCTCTCACAATCTCGCTCTCTCCATCTTTGAACTTTGAACCTTGAACCATACAATGTTCTACATACCATTGATATAATGAAAGAGCAGTAGCTCAATTATGCATGTTCTGATAAAATTCTGATGTTGAACTTTGAACTTTGAACTTATATAAAAAAAAATACATGTTCAATCATACAATGAAAAGAGCAGTAGCTCCATTATACATAAAAAATGCATGTTCTGATAAAATTCTGATATTGAACTTTGAACTTTGAACTTACATAAAAAATATATGTTCAATTATACAATGAAAAGAGCAGTAGCTCCATTATACATAAAAAATAAATGTTTTTACATATATAAAAAATACAATAAAAAAATACATGTTCTATACATAAAAAAATATGGAGTGTTCGCCCATAGTTGACACGCTAACTGCATCCTATATTCACTCATCTTCTCCTGAGTGATTACAGATGGATCAGCACCAATCACCAGGTATTCTAGTAATTTGATTGCGAAGATGCCACAATCAAGCGACCCGTGTTATATGTTGACGTTCATAGGTCGCGAGATTTTCCAACGGGCTATGGATAGGTTCGACTTTGAACGATCCATGTCACAGTAGTGAAGTAGAGATCATACTATGACCGTCAATGGCTCTAGCCAATTCACCAGCTTTGTCATTGGTGTGTATGACGGAAATGAATCGAACACGAATATGTGGCCTCTGTTAATGTCCATTGCAAGGACCATCCAGTGGTCACTGATATTCATCACGGTATAAACGAAATCCACATCTACCCATTTGACATCGAATTTACCGGTGACGTAGTCCTTATGTGTCTTCATCTCCCATGCTAGGGTAGCCTCCAGAAGTGACTTGTTCTTTATTCGTTTAAATACCCCACCACGAGCATTAAGGTGACTCTGTCAAATAAAATGAGAAGTTAAGTAAAGAAGTAAAGACTAGGAAACTTAACGAAATATAATGAGAAGTTAAGAAACGAAATATCAAAATTTATCGTTACACCAATTGGCAAGATGGTGAACTTGTGCATACACATATTGGGTCGGGTATAAAATTTATTTTTCATAAAATAAAATAAAGTATTTATGGTATGCACAAAAAATTACTATGCCAGTAAAAGTACAAGATAACCAATATGTAAAGAAGTAAAGACTAGGAAACTTACATCGTACTTGACCAACGAATTCGGGGTAATTAATTTTTTGAAGAATTACTTAGCGAGTGGTTTAAAGGATTCTCTCGAACCTCGTTGTCCGTATTGTCATTTGAGATCCAACCCATCATTTCTGTAAGGATATTGTGTAGAACATCGTGTGCTACGTTATATGTGACGATCGCTCTGGATAGTGACATAGGTACACCTGGGAAAGGATGCTTAACCACACTTTTCTTCTTTACTTGAGCTGGGGGTGTATATTTATAACAGGTTTTCTCTTACGACTAGTTCTTCGAGATTCCAACATAAACAGATAATAAAATGTAACTCATCAAGAAATATAAAAATATAAACGAAGATTACTAATCAATAAATTATCACCAGTGGAACTTCTTCTGTGGTCGTAACAATCCCAGAAGTGTCGGCCTCTGGGATGCCAGACATGTCAGCCTTTGTATGTGGCATGGTGAGTAAGGCAGACATGTCGGGCTCTATTTGTGGGACGTCGGCCTCTATAGGTTCGACGTCAATTGGTGATGTCATGGTAGTATCGGGCTGTACAGGGGGCGTGGGAATAGGTGAAGTGGTGGTATCAGGCTATAGAGGGGGATGAAAGTGTCAGAGGCAATCACATTATTGGTATCGGGATCCCGAGATGGGATGGGTGACCTGGTCGTCTCCTCATTCACCGTGGAACCCTTCAATTAGTAAAGTAAAATGATGAGTTCACAAAGACGTAAAAACTAAACATATAAAGACATAAAATGATGCAAAACTTGCACATAGACTGCAACAATGACAGGATGGCCGACAATTGCCCTTTCATGTCAGTCACAGATTGCTTTCTACGGGAGTCCGCAAGATAGACATCAATTTGGTTCAACTCGTCTTCATCGCGTACATCCCCCATCACATCATGGAACATATCATTACTAGGTGTGTATGTCCTTCCTTCCACCCTTCCATATTTAGTATCCTCGTTCTCAAAATGCTCAGGTTCATCCCCTCCCTCCACCTAACAACTTCATCATTGTCATCTCCACGATGATCATCATCGTCACTTTCACTTTGGACTACCCCCATCACTAGTCGACCTATTGCCACTTTCAGAATTGTCATCATCCGCACCTAGATGAAATATAGGTCGTCTTTCCATTAGGGTATCCAGAAACTCCATCTCAGCATCTATCGTGACAGTACCATCTTTAACCTTTATCTGCATTAACAACCCAGTAAACTAGATAGTGTCAATTTAATAACTAGATAAACATATTATGCATAGAGTAAACGTACATTGTTAGACTCGAATATGTCTCTCTAGAGTACTTTGAAGGACACTGAGTGGGAGCATGACCATCTTAATATTCGAAACAAAGCCACCTTACTCCGTTGCTTCGCAATGTTCCCAGTTATCGATGAGCTAGGATCTCATACGTTCATACCTAAATAAAATTTAACATATATTAAGAATAATAGTAATGTTAAATCAAACAACACGATTATCATGTTAAGCAAATTTACCTGGAATACTTGTGGAAATCCACGTAAAGAGTACTTAACAACTTAATTTTTATTTTCTTTAACCATCGTCTTGTATAGACTGCTCTTATCATTCGACGCAGTCTTTAGAGCATCCAATGTCCTATAATGGTACCCCCAATCAAGACTATTGTAGTAGTACTCTAAGTTTTGAACGTCCTTAAAATGTTTGAGGTCCACTGCATTTTTCTGCTTGTTTTTTCCCATCATTGCAACCTCAGTATAGTAGACTATTGTGATCTTCACAGCATCCTCATCATTTTCAAACTCCAACTCCTTGTATTTTTCTTCAAGTTGACGGAGATGTAAGGTGTCCTTCATCACTCGATTACCAAAATACTTGATTGAAAATTCATACGAGGACTGTTGGTTCTGATCAACTCTGTTGGATATTGCCATAAACCAGTCATCAACAAAAATCCATCCTTCGAAAAAGTGACAACCTTTCCACAAACAGAGAATGACATTGAGTCTGATCTCATCCTCTTCACTTCTCTCTGGGTAATTAGGTTGTTAAACACCATGTCAACGTCTACAAATTGCCCAAAAATTGTTCTCTTGAACATGTCTAACTGCCTTGGCGTAAGCTTCTCCTTCACAATCAAGTTTGCATTAGCAATATGGGCCAAGCTCGTTACTTGACTGGAAAATCAGTCGGCTACGGGTATTCTGAAACATGTTGTCATCTTAAATCACTCCTGCATGAAATAAAGATTCAATCAGTAAACTCCTTCAGAAAAAAAAAATTGTAAAAACAACATTCTGTTTAAATATTGCTGGATTCGCTCTCATTGGATTCACTCTCGCTGGATTCGCTCTCACTGGTATTGCTCTCGCCGGTATCGCTCTTTCTGGTTTCGCTCTTACTGGTATTGCTCTCGTCGGTATCGTTCTTTCTGGTATCGCTCTCTCTGGTGCTGCTCTCTCCAGTATCGCTCTCTCCGGTGTCACTCTCTCCGGTGTCGCTCTCTCCGGTATCACTCTCTCTGGTGTCGCTCTCTCTAGTAACTCTCACTTATCTCGCTCACATTCTCTCTTTTTACTCGTCTTCAACCACATAACACATCAAAAACTAGAAAAATAAACAAAAAAACTATAGGTTCATAGTATTTCTAAAACCCAGAACGACCCACTCTTTCTGGTGTCGCTCTCTCTAGTATCGCTCTGTCGATTTCACTATCACTTATCTCGCTCACAAACTCTTTCTACTCGTCTTCAACCACATAACACATCAAAAACAAAAAAGACAAAA
>NC_052356.1:44830880-44866031 GCF_009727055.1 Benincasa hispida | reverse complement strand
ACTGTCACTTTCACTTTCAGGACTACCCTCATTACTAGTCGACCTATTGCCACTTTCAGAACTATCATCATTCGCACCTAGCTCAAATATAGGTCAGCCATCCACTGGGATCATATCATCACTAGGTGTGTATGCCTCTCCTTCCACCCTTCCATATTCAGCATCCTCATGCTCAGAATGCTCAGGTTTATCCCCTCCCTCCACCCTGACAACTTCATCATTGTCATCTCCACGACGATCATCACTGTCACTTTCACTTTCAGGACTACCCTCATTACTAGTCGACCTATTGCCACTTTCAGAACTATCATCATTCGCACCTAGCTCAAATATAGGTCGTCTGTCCACTGGGGTATCCCGAAACTCCCTTTCAACATCTGACATGACAGTGCCCTCTTTAACCCTTATTTGCATTAACAACCCAATAAACTGGTTAGTGTCAATTTAAAAACCAGATAAACATATTATGCATAGAGTAAACGTACATTGTTAGACTCGAATATCTCTCTCTCGAGTACTTTAAAGAACACTGAGTGGGAGCATGACCATCGTAATATGCGGGGCAAAGCCACCTTGCTCCTTCGCTCCACAATGTTCCCAGCTATCGACGAAGCTAGGATCTCGTACGTCCATACCTAAATAAAATTTAAAATATATTAAGAACAATAGTAATGTTAGATCAAACAACACGATTATTATGTTAAGCAAATTTACCTGGAACGCTCATGGAAATCCACGTAAAGAGTACTTCACAACGTAGTTTTTATTTCCTTTGACCCTTTTCTTGTATAGACTGTTCTTATCATTCAACGCAGTTTTTAGGGCATCCAATGTCCTCTCCAAAATAATGGTACCCCAATCAAGATTGTTGTAGTACTCCAAGTTTTGAACGTCCTTGAAACGTTTGAGGTCCACTGCATTTTTCTGTTTGTTTTTCCCCATCATTGCGACCTCAGTATAGTAAAACAGGCTGATCTTCACAGCATCATCATCATTTTCAAACTCCAAGTCCTTGTATTTTTCTTCAAGTTGACGGAGGTGTAAAGTGTCCTTCGTCACTCGATTATCAAAATACTTGATAGCAAGTTCATATGAGGATTATTGGTTCTGATCAATTCGTGTTGGAGATTGTCACAAACCAATCATCAACAAAAAGTCATCCTTCGAAAAAGTGACAACCTTTCCACAAACAGAGAATGACATTGAGTCTGATCTTGTCCTCTTCACTTCTCTCAGCAACATGTGATGGATAATTGGGTTGTTAAACACCATGTCAACGTTTATAAATCGCCCAAAAACTGTTCTCTTGAACATGTCCAACTGCCTTGGCGTAAGCTTCTCTTTCACAATCTTGTTTGCATTAGCAATGTGGGCCAAGCTGGTTACTTGACCGGAAAATCAATCGGCTTTGGGTATTCTGAAACGTGTTGCCATCTTAAATCACTCCTGCATGAAATAAAGATTTAATCAGTAAACTCCTTCAGAAAAAAAATGTAAATCAACATTCTGTTTAAATGTTGGATTCGCTCTTGCTAGACCCGCTCTTGCTGGTGTCGCTCTCTCCAGTATCGCTCTCTCCGGTGTTGCTCTCTCCGGTGTCGCTCTCTCCGGTATCGCTCTCTCCGGTGTCGCTCTCTCCGGTGTCTCTCTCTCCGGTATCACTCTCTCTGGTGTCGCTCTCTCCCGTGTCGTTCTCACTTATCTCACTCACATTCTCTTTTTTTACTCGTCTTCAACCACATAACACATCGAAAACCAGAAAAACAAATAAAAAAAACTATAGGTTCACTTATCTCGCTCACATTCGCTCTCTTCGGTGTCGCTCTACCGATTTCACTCTCACTTATCTCGCTCACAAACTCTCTCTACTCGTCTTCAACCACAGAACACATCGAAAACAAAAAAAACCATATTAGTGTATTTCTAAACCTAGAACAACCCACAAAACCCCATTACCGATCAGTGTAAGACATTTTCAGGGACATATTGAAAGATTTACCGATCAGATTCGATTTGTCGGCGGCAGTAGAATCGTTTGCAAGCCGAAATGATGGATTCTAAAGAGTTTTTTAGTTTATGAGCGATACGAAGCCGTTAGCCTTAGAAAATTTGAATGAAGAGTTTTTAGTTTTGGTGGGTTCTCAGTAAAAAGGTAAGAAGATGAAGAAGTGAAGGCAGTTTACGTAATTTGGTATACCGATAATGTCAGCAAAGGGTCATTTGACATTATTTTTTAAAAATGGATCATTTGATATTTTGGACCTAAAAATTGGGTCATCTGTACAAATTTCCCCATATATAATTTTTTTTTAAAACCCTAAACTCTAAAAATAATCAAATAAACCTTTTCCTATTTTTAAAACCCCATAACTTCCTCATGAAATATAATATTCCCTTTTTCCTTCCAAAAAATAAATCTCTTAAATCTCCCAACCAAACAAACTTCTAAACTTAAATTAAATCTCCAACATCCTTTATAAAAAAATAAAATAAAACAAAACATAAATCTCTTTTCAACCCAAAAATAAATTCCAACTCAAAAATTTCAAAATACAAAAGTCCCAAATAACACAAGATACTCAAATGGTACAATTACCTTAAAATTTTAGGACGTCACAGTATTTGAGTTATTTTGAAGCAATGTATTTTTGCATTCTAATTTGTACTTAATTCCATTATTTTTGAAGTATTTTGGTCACTTACTAATTAGTATTTTCAATTATTGAAATTATTTTTACTGTTTTTATATTTATGAAACGTTTCTATCTTTTTTTTAAATGAAATTTTAAATTTGGTTGTTTCTCTTGTCCTTTTTGTTATTACATTTCATTCCAAACCCATCTCACGAGAGGCTCAATATCGGGCCATGTTTAGCAGGCCCATATTCCATTCTGTAATCTCAACGAAGCCCATAAGCCCAATACAAAACCTTCGTAAAACCTTGAATCCCCGCCCCCGTTGGGTACATGGTTTCCACTTTACAGTTCTCTTCTTCTTCTTCTTCTTCTTTCCAAGACGAGCTCTCTTTGGATCTCATCCATGGATCAGAAGCTCTTGTCCAAAGTCTTAACACGCTATGCTATAGCTAGCCGATCTTACCACACGAATCGGTTGAAAAAGGCCACTCTATATGCGAAAATTAGTCCACTAGGCGATCCTAGCATCAGCGTGGAGCCGGAGCTCGACTGTTGGGTTCAGGAAGGGAAGAAGGTACGAGTCGCTGAGCTTCAGAGAATCATTCACGACCTTCGTAAGCGCAAGCGTTTTACCCAAGCTCTTGAGGTTTGAATTCTTCTTTCTTGAAATGTGCTTTGTTTTGGTTTGAATACTTAGATATGGATGAAGAAATGAACTGTTTAAAAATGATGCATCGTGTGAGAACTATGTGCCGTTTAAACGAGCCTCACTTCAAATGTCGGGATTACGGTGAATGGCGTTGTATCAAATTATCAATAGATTTAGCTTGGAGAAATGGAAGGCACGTAAATTTTTTATGCTAAGAAGTTAGAAGCTCCTTCCTTACGTTCTTTGATTGAGTGAATTTGTTTGAGTAACTTCATTAGTTCTTAGAATACGGACTTTCCAGAGATGGAATTATGTCATTTCTCCCCTGTATAATCTAGAACATGATTTCTCTAGCAAGGAATTTAACTCTTTGTAGATAATGACTGAATGGCTGAAACAACATGTTAGCTAGAAATATGTGGATTTGAACAGGTTTTTCGTGGACTTTCTTTGTAATTGAAAGATGGGTGTAAATGCAGGTGTCCGAATGGATGAAGAAAAACGGTGTCTGCATATTTTCACCCACCGAGCATGCGGTGCAATTGGATCTGATTGGCCGAGTAAGGGGTTATCTTTCTGCTGAAAGCTATTTCAGTCAGTTGAATGAGCAAGACCAGACTGGTAAAACATATGGTGCTCTCCTGAATTGCTACGTTCGGCAGAGGCAAGTGGAGAAATCCCTCTCCCATTTGCAAAAAATGAAAGAGATGGGTTTTGCAACTTCACAGCTCACTTACAATGACATTATGTGTTTGTATACAAATGTTGGCCAGCATGATAAGGTTCCTGAGGTGCTAGCAGAGATGAAAGAGAAGAATGTTTCTCCTGACAACTTCAGCTACAGAATCTGCATCAATTCGTATGGTGCAAGACATGATCTTGAGGGGATGGAGAATGTATTGAAGGAGATGGAATCTCAACCTCATATTGTCATGGACTGGAACACTTATGCAGTAGTTGCAAACTTCTTTATAAAAGCTGGTCTTACTGATAAGGCAGTTAACGCCTTGAGAAAATCAGAAGAGAGACTGAAGAGTAAGGATAGAATTGGCCATAACCATCTGATCTCCCTTTATGCCACCTTAGGGAACAAGGAAAAGGTGTTGAGATTGTGGAATCTGGATAAAACTGGTACTACGAGATTCATCAATAGGGACTACATCACAATGCTTGAATCTCTGGTAAGGCTAGGTGAACTTGAAGAAGCTGAAAAGGTGCTGAAAGAGTGGGAATCATCTGGGAATTGCTATGATTTTCGAGTTCCTAACACTGTCATTGTTGGATACATTGACAAGGGAATGTGTGAGAGAGCTGAAACACTGCTTGAAGACTTGATGGAGAAAGAAAAGGCTACCACACCAAACAGTTGGGGTGCTGTGGCTGTTAAATATCTGGACCAGGGCGAGAACAAAAAAGCTGTAGAGTGTATGAAGGCAGCCCTTTCTCTAAATATGGATAAAGGATGGAAGCCTAATCTTCGTGTGATCACAAGTGTATTGAATTGGCTTGGTGATAAGGGCATTATAGAAGAAGTAGAAGCTTTTGTAAGCGCATTGAGGTCTGTCATTCCAGTGAACAGAGAGATGTATCATGCCTTGATAAAGGTTTATATAAGAGCTGGGAAAGAAGTAAATGAGCTGTTAAATCAAATGAAGTCTGATAAAATAGATGAAGATGAAGAAACACAGAAAATTCTTGGCACTTGGGAAGAAACAACTGAAGGTAAGAGCATTGGCTGATTAATTTCTTATTGTATCTCATATTGATTCTGTGTTCATCAGCCAAATCTTTCTAGGGTTTCAATAATGCATGAGCTTGTTTATCAAATTCTTCACATGAAAGGAGTAAAAGTAGCTGATTTTATTTCCAAGTTTGCTGCTTTTGCTGTTACCTAATCTTTGATTTAAGTTTGGTGGGTTAATCAAGTGTTGGCGAGAGTTAAAGTATTTGGTGCATGCAGAGACGATTTTGTATTTCGTACAAAGNCGTTAAAATGGTGAACTCAATCAAGAATTTAAGATGAAGTAAGATAAGTGAATTTAGATAAGAATCACCATCAAGCATCGATTAAGTGGATCCTGTCGGGTAATGGATTGCACAAGTAGGTTGAAGTGCCTAGAACACATCTATTAAATTCTATGGAAGGCATGAATTTGTTTGTCATGACCTATCATAGATTAAAATAGGTAAAATTACCAGCTAAGTCATTTAATTTGATGTTTGTATTTATTTGGTATATCAATTTTTAAGTGTAATAAATTTCTAAACTTTCAACTTTATTATCTAGGTTCTTGTATCTTTAATTAATAAGTCCCTAAAAATTCAAAAAACGTCTCAAATTAATTAAAATATTATATATAAATCTGAATTTTATGTACAATGAAATTTTAAGCTTTTAATTTTGTGTCTAGTAGATTCGTGATTTTTTTAAAAAAAAGTTTACACCATTTGATAACCATTTTGTGTTTTGTTTTTAGTTTTTTAAAATTAAATCTATGAACACTTCCATCCATAAGTTTCAAATTTTTTTAATATACTTTCTACTAATGTTTTCAAATATCAAGTCAAGTTTTAAAATCTTAAAATAGAATTTCACTAAGAATTCAAGTATTTCTTTAAGAAAGATGAAAGTTATATATATGTATATTTTAAGAAACCAGCAACTAAAACGGAATTGTTTTTACTAAATTTTTAATTGTGAAAGTTCATTGTAATTTAACTGAAAAAATGTTATTTAGATATTAAGAAAATTCCAGAACTTCCCATCTTTTCAATGAGTATGAAAATGGGCTGTAGGAGTCATGAACCTGCCATTTGAATCTGAACAAAAAAAAATCAGGAGAATTTTGCCGCACCAACGTCAGAGATTAACCAAATTAACGCTTTCTCATTCAAGTAATTGCCTTATGGGCAGTAAACTTGACCATTTGTCTATGGTACAGTGGATCAGATCATAATCGATTTTTTTTTTCATATTCCCTGATGTCACATCAACATGCTTTTAAGAACAGTGTGAAACCCACTAATGTTAATGTGAGATCCTAGTATTTAGAAAAACAAATGTGAATATAAAGAATATGGTATCACGATAGTATTGAAAAATTTCCAAAGAAACAAACTTCAAGGTAGATTGTTAAACTTCATACACTTATTAAAACAGTGAGTTCAAAGAACTTGGGGTTGGAGCATGGAAAATACTTCCATTCAAATAGATCAAAGAACCAATGAATTGGAGCAGCTGCTTCCTGTATTGTTTTAGTTCAACTTCCTTGTCATCGATAAATATGTACATAATCTATGTGATTAAAGTTAGTCCAAGAGCAAATGGATAGTGTACTTGCCATGACCAAAATAAGTTGATATCTACTTGATAAAAGCAACCGTACAACCGTAGTTCATCGGACTCTCCTGATCATACTTAGCGACACGCGGATGGTTTCTCAAGGTCTTGACTACATGTTCCTTAACGGCCCCTGTGCCCATTCCATGTATGATAAAAAGAACTGAATTTGGTCCTCTTGAAGAAATAGCCATATCAAGGTGGTAAGAAGCTTCTTCTACTCGCATACCACGTAAGTCGACTGTATTCTTCGAAGTCTGCACAACAGGACCATAGGAATCTCCATCTTTACCTCCATCTGAACCACTAACGGATTCTCTACCCTGTCGACCCTGCACTGACAACCATGGTGAGATGATTTGCATAAGTCTGCATGCATCACATACTTGTGATTGTTAAGTATAGCAGCACAACCATTTCCAAGTATGAATTTTATTGCCATGTTACTGATGAAAATAGGTTGATAACCAGTCAAAGATTGGGAAAGATAACCTAAACGCCAAAATAAAATCATGGGGAAAAAAATGAACAAATATAAGGTAAGGTTGCCTTCCTTGATTGAAGTTGCATATAGTTGAAAAACTCGGGAATCATTCGATTGGATAATGTTGGAGCTAACTCGCCCAATTCTCAGCGGTAGCTAAGAGTGTTTGGGGTACTAAGTTGAGTTATGAAGTCTAAAGTTAATATGTTGAAATCAGGAAGCCTATGTTTGGGGTGATTGTGAAGATAGAGCTCCTAGATAAATGTGCAAGCAAAAAAGAGAAAGAGAAGTTGATGAAATTTTTCGATAAATGTGCAAACTTCAAAAGTGAACACTATTGAAGTTGGTGGAGTTTAGTTATTTAACACCGAAGTCGATGGGTCAAGCACCCCTTATGTGCACGCAATTCAGATTTACAAAAGATGGTGCTTAAAGAGTGACGGTTAATAGAAGATATGATACCTGTCTCTTAGAGTATGGAAGAGTACTAGCTGCAGCTTTCTTCTCACTATTTGGAAGAGCTTTGACGCTGCTTTTCTTCACTCTGACCTTAATTTTACCATATTGCACGAGGATCGTTTCTTCGCCATCAGACGCTTCAACCACAGTGGCTAACTTATTCCCAAGACCAGTTACAAACACTTGTTCACCTAACTGGGGTGTATAAGAATTTGCATTTGCAACATTGAGGCGGGAATCATTGGTTGGACTACAAGCTTCACAAATTGAGGCAATAGCGGATTCTGCCTTCTTAATCAATGAACTTAATTGATTAGTACCAGCAATTTTCAATTGCTCTTCGAACTCCTGAACGACAGTTTCTATCTTGGACTTTATTGCGGCAGTTTCTTGCTGAGCTCGTCTAGTTTCAAGAGCCATAAGAGCTTGCTCACGCTTATCAAGATCTTTTGCCTCCTCTTGAATCTACATCAATGAGTTTAAAGACAAGATGAGTAAGATATGTCTATAAATTGATCTATACCATAAGGTGTTGGATTGCCGTTGGTTATGCAATTCTTTTTATTTGAGAAATTGTGCAGCATCCTGATGAAATCTTTCAAAGCTTTTCCAATTGAATATGCAACCATTCGTGCACTCTATAGAGACTGAAAACCGTATGTTAAGAGCAAAAGATGAAGTCACAGAGGATCAGCTATCACCCATCAGAACTTAACCTTGATCACATGACCAATACAACCAAGCCAAAGACCAATTGACCACATGAAACGAGGTAATACTCGACAACATAGAGCGCTAAGACACATAAGGTGCACACAAGGTATGAATTAATTTACCTTTCTGAGACAGTTTCACTGACACAAATAAGCAACTAGCGGGCAATTTCAAAATGCAGTTGGGGAAAAAAACCAATAGATAAATGGAAGCCTGCAGATTCAAAAATTTCAAAAGATTTACCTCTTTATAAAGTGCAGAAATTTCTGCATGAAGAGATGCAGCTTTCTGTCGTTGAGCTTCCAATTTATCTCTTTCCTCTATTAGTGATTTAAAGAGCAAACCTTTGCGTTCATCCTGCGTTTCTGGTGTAAGATTCACCATCCATTTCTTTGCACGTTCTATTATAGCAGGATCAAATCCAATAGCTTCAGCAATGGTTAAAGCATTTGAATTTCCAGTATTCCCCCAAAGGATCTTATAGGTAGGTTTTAAAGTTTCTAGCGAAAATTCCACAGCTGCATTCTCAAACGAAGAGTCACTATCTTTTATGCGAGTCAAATCTGCATAATGAGTAGTCACAATAGCTAGGTTAACACAATTTTTGAGATATTGCAAAATGCTGGTAGAGAGAGCCACGCCTTCTGAGGGATCAGTTCCACTGCCAATTTCATCAATAAGGACTAGGGATTCATCCGAGGATACTTCTAATATTTTACAGAGCCGTGAGATGTGCCCACTAAAAGTTGAGAGGTTTTGCTCTAGAGACTTCAATCAAGAAAACAACGTCAGACTTAAGTTTAACTCAAAAAGCTGATAGCACAGTTGGAAGACGAGAGCATTTTACCTGGTGATCTCCAATGTCAGCCAGAACAAGATCAAACCATGGAAGTTTTGGTTGGTTCTTAGCAGGCAAGTACATGCCAGCCTTAGCCATAAGAGATGCTAGGCCCAGAGTCTTAATGGATGCAGTTTTACCTCCTGTATTAGGCCCTGAAATCACGACCACTCTAGTTTGACGCTTAATTTTAATGTCTATTGGTATTGGGAAATCAGTGACACTTCCTAAAAAACCTTCACTAACGATCACATTATCCCTCTTGTCGAATTGACCTACATTTGCAGAGTAAGATAAAGCATTGTCTGAGGAACTTGTAAGAGAGTAGCTGAGCAGCAATGGGTTCTGAATAGCATCAATATCTACGGATAATGTATTGTCAGTTATACTAGAATTTAAGCCTTCATACCCCTTGGCTGAGAAACATGGACAAACCCCACTCATCCATCGAGCATATGCAGCCCTGGCCAAAGCAAGATCAAGTTCAAGAATTCTATCCAACAAATATCTTATATGAATTTCTGACTCTGATATTTCAGTTGAAAGCATACCCAAAATGGCTATTTCCTCAGCCTTCTCAGAATTTGAAAGCCTAACTTCCATGTTGTTTAAATCCACTGCATTTTTGGGTTCCATAAAGTATGTAGCACCAGAATTGCTGGCGCTCAAGAGAATACCATCTGAAACCAAATTTTTGTGAGTAGCTCTAACAGCAACACACATTCTAGATCGGCGCTTTGTTATAAGAGGCCGATCAATCCCACGAGCCTGATAAATCTTAAAGGACACTTCCTTTAACAGAGAATCTAACTCTTCCATATTTCTCTTCTTCTCCAAGCGAATGAGCTCTAAGTCTTCACTGGCTCTATCAAGAATAATTGAGTAATTGCAATCGATACAAAATTCAATTTTCCTCTCCAATTCCACCAGGAAATCGCAATTCTGAAGTATTGCAAGCAAGGGCATGAACCTAACAAATATAATTAGACAGATCAAGTCGTGTTAACTTCTATCCATATTATCTGTTCACGTTTCATTTCATCCAGTAAATTTTCCCATGACAGGAGCAAAGGGAATAAGGATATCTACTCAAGGCTTAAGATGTTCTGAACTTCTGAATATTTATTCTTCACTCCTCTTTCTTGTTTCTAATTATCGTTTACGACAAAGAAAGAGAGGAAAAAGAACAAAATGCTTCACAAATTTCACGAGAACATTACCTATCTGAAGAATGGCCACCAACAGCCAGGGCCTGCAGTTTCTCAAACAACTCCCTAGCAGCTTTCAGAGTACGCCGCACCGAACACAGTTCAGCTATAGTAAGCAATTTGCCAGAACTCGCGGAATTCAAAATTCCAGAGACATCTTCTATTCCAGAAAAATCCAACTGTATGGAAACCACAGCTTCAGCTGCGGTCGTCTGATCCAGAAGCTTTTGGCTCTCCTCTCTCGTCCGGCCGAAGCGGACGTTAGCCTTCTGAGCAACGTCAAAGCCCATAGAGGTGGACGTAAACGTGGAGAGTTGCCTACAGATAGAACTCCATTCTAAGACCCTAAGGGTTTCATTCTGGAGGGCCTGTGAAGTAGCGATTCGAACGGACACCGATTCATGAGTGCTGGAGAGTGAGAAAACGGGCCTGAGAACTCTAGGAAAGCTGCAAGGTGCTTTTCTAATGGCGACGAAGCTGTAGCTGATTTCCATTGGAAGGATGAATCTGGTGTAGAGTGGATTTCAGAGAGAGTATCTTATCCAGTTCAATCGTTGAGTTTTCTCCATTGGCGTTGGCATGAGCAGGCTTCGGTTATCCTCAACAAATACAAATGGAGGTGAGAGAGTGCCCAGCGCGAGATTAGAATTTTCGACGCCATGTATTTCCTTCGCACAGTCAAAACAATACGTCGTTCTTCCACTAAATTCTAACTTTTAAAATCAAAACCATGATGACAAAATTCTAACTTTTTCTAAATTATAGGACTAAATTTATATTTTTCCATTAAGGGTGTATTTAATAGGCGTGTTGAGTTAGGTTGGGTGGACTTAAAATCCCACCTGATGTTTGATGGACGCTTAATAATAAATCGGTGGGTTTTAAACCCATCGTTTTCTTCCCTCGTTTCATGCCTCATTGGTAGGTTCATTATTTCGTCCCTCCCTTTTCTCGTCACACGTAATTAATCACCTCTCTCTCTTCTCTCATCTTCTCCCTTCTTCCGCCGTTTGGTTTCTCTTCTTTGTCTGGTTTCTTCGTTCTCCCATCCGACTGAAATGGATTGTTTCTCTGCTTTGGTTTCTTTGTATGTCTTTCTTTTTTATTTTTTTGTTTCTCTGTACGTCTCTTCATTTCTTTGATTTGGAATGGATTTTTTTGGCTTCTTTGTATGTCTATTCCTGATGTTCTTCTTTCTTTTCTTCTTAAATCGGGTAGATACGAACAATTTTGTTGTAGATCTAACGATATTTCGATAGATCTAACCCTTTTCTTATTAGATCTAACTATTTTTTATTTTATAGTAGATTTAGGTTTATTTTGGTTTAGATTTTTTTTTTTTTTTTTTTTTTTTTTTTTGAAATTAAATTGTTCGATGTGACTTGGTTTTGTTATTGGAGTCTTTATTTCCTCATGCATGTTTGATATTATTTTCCAATTTCGATTGTGAACTGTCCAAAGCAAAACCTTGATAATTTGTTTCTTCCTACAGTTTACTGCTCCATTTGCTCGAATGAGTTATATTTTTTTTTATCCATTTATATGTTATTAAATTTGTCTCTGTTCTTTCTCATGCATGTTTGATATTCTTTCTTGGATGTTTGATATTCTTCGTTGCATGTTTGATATTTTTCCTTCCATGTTTGATTTTTCGATTCGGGACTGTCGAAGGTTCTACTTTCTGATTCCAATTCCGATTCCGGATTGTCCAAAGAAAACCTTGATAATTTTTTTCTTCATACTGTCTACTGTTCCACTTGCTCGAATGGGTTATATTTTTTTCTATCCATTTATATGTTATTAAATCAGTCTCTGTTCTTCCTCATGCATATTTGATATTCTCCCTTGCATGTTTGATGTTCTTCCTTCCATGTTTGATTTTTTGATTCGAGACTGTTGAAGGTTCTATTTTTCGATTCCGATTCCAGACTGTCCAAAGCAAACCTCCAGACTGTCCAAAGCAAACCTTGATAATTTTTTTCTTCCTACTGTCTATTGTTCCACTTGCTCGAATGGGTTATATTTTTTTATCCATTTATGTGTTATTAAATCTGTTTCTATTCTTCCTCATGCATGTTTGATATTCTTACTTGCATGTTTGATGTTCTTCTTTACATGTTTGATGTTCTTCCTTGCATAGTTGATATTCTTCCTTGCTAACCTTTATAATTTTTATAATTTTTTTCTTCCTCTTACAACTACTATCTCCTGTTCTTTCCACAGATTCGAATGGGTTATATTTTTTTTATCCATTTATATTGTATTAAATCTGTCTCGGTACTTCTTTCCCTTGCTCATATCTCTGTTTTCTGACTGTTTTCCATACCCTTGCTCATTTCTGTTCTATTTCCTTACTGTTTTTCATACTTTTTTTTTTTTTATCCAGATTTCCTCTTGTTGCTTCAATATTAAATCATGTGTTCTTCCCTTACCGTTTTTCTTATGCTTTTCCATCTAAATTGGAGGCAAGTTAATTCCTGGTAGGGGATGCTGACTGTGTTATTGGAGCTTGGTGGGGGTCAATCCACCCAAGAACAAGTCTGCTTTCTATTTTTTTCTCTTGAAGATCGATGATGATTGGAAACTATTTTTTAGATTAAAAAAGGGCATGCATCTCTATTTTTCCTAATCTTTTGAATGATTTTTTTTTAAATTTCCTTTGAATCTGTTTTTCCTTATCTTTTGAGTATGATTTCTGTTTTAGTTTTATTTCCTTTCAATCTGTTTACTGAGTGAATGGATTTTTTGCTTCATTCCATTAAATTTGTTTTCAGCGTTCAAATGAATTTAATTTGTGTACATTTAAAATTGACTTCAATTTTAGAAGTGTTGAAATTATTTATTTTATTTGCTTGGAGTTGGATTTGTTCCAATGAAATAGCTTTTTGAAATCCTGATGTGTTCTAATTTGTATGATATATTATGTTGTATTTATGTCCTTTTATACTCAACTACCAAATTAGACCTGAACATTACTTAATTTATTTATTTTTTAATATGGGTTTATTGTTTGAATTCATTGAGGTTAGGTGCACTCTAAGTTTATCTAACCTTCCACACCAACTCTATTTATTGTATTCTCTACTTATATCTCAATCTGTCCTCATATTTTTTTAGACTTCTCTACAGACTCCTTTGTAAAGTGTGTTGATAAGTCCTTCAACCTTCCTTTTTATTTCAACTTTCTCTTAAATCCATTTTACATTCTAGTATGTGTTGTTTGGCTATTGCAAAATACATTGTTTCCTTCTTTCACCTCTAACTTCAACTTATTCCATCCATATAAGGTGTGCTTCCTTCTTTCCTTATAATCGAAGTAAGATATGTCGCTAACATTTTCTTGTTTTTGTTAGGCCCTCAACCGATTATTTTGTCCCCCTAGTTGTAGACTGTCTTCACCATCGCTCACTCCGAACATAAACAAAGGTATGATCTCGTATATTTTATTACTACTTCAATCGTATTAACATACACTATGGTCTAACTGCACTTCTTTTTCTTTCGTGTAAGACCCAAACTAATCGAACATACCTTTCGTAACTAGTTCGAGGTTTGTAAGTTTTAAGTTCGGAATGATCTTCGTTACTGTCTATTCTTTCTTCTACTTGTTGGGGTCTGTTTACTTCAAATGTATTATGGTTATGTATTTTAGACTTGTATGTTGGACATTTTCCCACATTTTCTCCCTTGTGAGAATGTGAGATTTTTTTCCCCTCTGTTGCTTGAGGAAGACTATGTCGAACACAAAGTTATTAGGAAAAATATTATCTTGTATTGTTAAATTTTGGGTTATATCAATTTAAATCTTCATTTATTGAATGAATTAATTTAAATCATAAGTTTTATCAAAAGTATATTAATTTACATCTTCCATTATCAAAAGTATATTAAATGATGAACATAGTATCAAACTTATAGTTTTGTTAATTAAATCCCTACATTTTCACAAGCAAATGAATTTGAACTTAGAACTTTGTTAATTACTTCCATTCAAACGTATAACTTTGTTAATTAATTCGGATGTTTTCAAATATTAATCTTGCATTAATTCTAATTGTTTATTTTATTAATCTAAAAATAATTATATGTTTTGAGTAATTTTTAAAATAAGTATAAGGAGTTACGAGAAGTCATTTTTATTTTACGGTTTAGAATGTTCAAACTAAATTAAGTTTATAAGTTTACAAGTTTGAAACTATACTTTTATTAATAGTGAAATAAAAGTTTGAAATGTACAAATGTATTATTTATTAATGATGAAATAAGTATACTTTTATTATTAGTGAAATAAGTATACTTTTACTAATAGTGAAATAAAATTTGAAATAAAAGTTTTAATAGTGAAATAAGTTTAAAATGTACAAAATGAAATAAGTTTATAAGTTTGAAACTATACTTTTATTTATAGTGAAATAAAAGTTTGAAATGTACAAAATGTATTATTGATTAATAGTGAAATAAGTATACTTTTATTATTAGTGAAATAAGTAGTGAATAAAAGTTTGAAATAAAAGTTTTACTAATAGTGAAATAAGTTAAAAATGTACAAACTGAAATAAGTTTATAAGTTTGAAACCATACTTTTATTTATAATGATGTTTTTACTTATATACTTTTTAAGTTATAACTAACATTTTAAAACTATACGCATGAAATAATTCAAACAACATATATTAAAACATTGAAAAAAGGAAAGACATAGAAATAAAATGAAAAAGGTCTTATAATAAAATTTGAAAATTAACTAGGCACATGAAAATCCAAATATGTCAAGTACTATAATACTTGTTGACTTTTGTCACTATTACGTAGAGACATTTATAATGTGTCAACTAACATATCTAGTTGTACACTTTAGTTTTTTTTTATAGGTAGTAAAGGGTTGTATGAGGTGTCCTTATACCATAACCTCTGCATCCTAACTCCAAAAAAAAAAAAAAAAAAACCATTCACTTCAAGGTTGATTACTAGTATTGACTTCCCATGTTTTGAAAATTTAGGTAGATGGGAAAACACAAATTCTATGTCGTTTTCATTGGTCATATCCCAGAGATCTACCTATTCTGGCACGAATGTCATGGACAAGTCAGTGGGTACAAGAGGGCATTATACAAGTCCTATGAAACATTCGATGCAGCGGAGAACACGTATAAGTCTTACAGTACAATGCATATTGGACAAGTTAATGACTAGAGTGTAGGACAATGTAGTACAATTATTGTAACTATAATAGGCTTCGTTTTTGGGATGATTGTAATGTATACTTGGCTCGGGATAGTCGGATATGAGTGATGCACTAGGTTGTCACGACTTGTCATTTTGTAATTAAACCAAAGTTCACTGATTCTAAACATAATTCATCCTTTTAAGATCTACATACTTCCCCCATTACTCTAGTAAGATGGAGACTATTCGGGAGTTGTTTAAAATCATAACAAGTATTACTAAGTCTCAAAGACAAGTATTCTTCACTTTGGCAACGTTGCTTAACAATAATAGAATGATAGAATAACAACCAACAAACGTTAAGACACTGCATTCAACAATTGATGTTCTTTCGCCTTATTTACGAGAGTAACTTGGCGTGTCGTGAAAGTACTCGGATGGATAGAAGGACGCTCATGATTTTATGCAACATGATTAAAATGACAAGATGTTTGGAGCCAGGTAGACATGTTGGTATTGAAGAGATGGTGGCAATGTTCCTACACATTCTTGTGCATGATGTGAAGAATAGAGTAGTACGAACACATTTTTCAAGATCTAGTGAGACGATTTTGAGATATTTTAATGCAGTTCTTAAAGCAGTAGTACAGTTACACAAAGTGTTGTTGAAAACCCCTGAACCAATTACAAGTGCATGTATCGATGGACGATGGAAATAGTTTAAGGTAGAAAAGAAGTTCCAGTACCGTTCTATAAATGCATCCGAAATAAATTGTGCCAACATCTTCTTGAATTCTCATGATTAAACAATTTCAACAGAATTTCTAAGGGCATTGTACGACACGTACATGGAAGTGAATGTCGGTGCCATATATCAACCACGATATAGGATGAGGAAGTGGGAAATCGCCACAAATGTTCTTGCGGTGTATGACCAAAACGAGAATTCATCTTCGTTATGCCAGGCTGGGAAGGCTCGGCCGCTGACTCTAGGGTCTTGAGGGATGCAGTTGCACGACTCAATGGATCAAAGACCCTTGAAGGGTTTTTCCAAGAAGGTGGTGTAGTGGAAAATATATATTCGAGATCAATGTACTCTATAAGCCATAACAATACAGTTTAGCGGTGTAAAGAATCTTATTAATAGATACCTGTATTTACAATCCTAAAAATGGTACAGGGTACTACTATCTGTGCGATGCTGGCTACCCTAATGCTGAAGGATTTTTGGCTCTGTATAGAGGGGAACGCTACCATCTCTTAGATTGGCGTGGAGCAAGCAACGTACCGACAATACTAAGAGAATTTTTCAACATGAAGCATTCGTCGGCAAGAAATATTATCGAGCGAGCATTTGGACTTTTGAAGGGTCGATGAACAATTCTTAGGGGCAAATCCTTCTACCCGGTACAAGTCCAATGTCGAACGATAACTGCGTATTTCCTGATTCACAACTTAGGGGCAAATCCACCTATATTTCAATCCCAAAAAAACATATATTTTATGAATTTTTTTTTTTTGAAACAGCACATGTTCGACAGGTTGATATTATTTTTGTGATCTTCTGAACAATGTTACTGTACTACACCACATTCTCACCATCATTATCAAATGGAAGGTAATTATCCTATGTACAATTTCAGTTCCAGATATACAATCCATATTATATAAAAAATAAACTGTTAAGTTATCCAATTATTCAACGTTCATGTGTACGATATGTGAAATAATAATGTTAAGTTAGCAAGATTCAATGTATATACATACAATATACCAATTCATTAGTAATTGGGATAATTACCTTCAATATATATACATACATTCAATATATATACATACAATATACAATATACCAATTGAGATTGTCCAGTTTATGTCATAAATGATTTGACAAAATAGGTGTATAGTTGAAAATTAATCAACAATAGCAAAACATAAAACTAAAAAATCAAAAATGAAATAAAAAACAAAAATAGAACTAATCTCATTCACAAAAAACTGCATCTGATACCTCAACTCAACTTAACTCAACTCTGCACTCAAACACAGATTTCCAAACTCAACTCAACTCAACTCTGCATACCAAACACAAACAATAATTATCAACTCAACTCAACTCTACACAATAAACACAGACTATTTAACTCTCTAGATAATAATCACCAACTCAACTTAACTCAACTCTGCACTCAAACACAGATTTCCAAACTCAACTCAACTCAACTCTGCATACCAAACACAAACAATAATTATCAACTCAACTCAACTCTACACAATAAACACAGACTATTTAACTCTCTAGATAATAATCACCAACTCAACTTAACTCAACTCTGCACTCAAACACAGATTTCCAAACTCAACTCAACTCAACTCTGCATACCAAACACAAACAATAATTATCAACTCAACTCAACTCTACACAATAAACACAGACTATTTAACTCTCTAGATAATAATCACCAACTCAACTTAACTCAACTGTTTTTATCACGTACCAAATACTTCCTGAATGATTTAGGGTAGAGGTTTGAATCTCTTAAAAAAAAGGTAGAATTAAGCACATGGCTTAATCTAGAATCACCTCAATGTTTTTATTTTTTTAAAAAATATATTTTACTTTAAAGAAATATTTCATTGATTTAATGAGGAGAAACTCCAACATCAAGAGATGATTACAGGAAAACTCTCTAATCGTAAAATGAGTAATGAATACTTAGATTTGCACCAAATAAATATTGTAGATTAAAACAGTCAGAAAATAATAAAGAGAAAAAGTGATAAAAGTATGTCCATGTTAGCAAAGAATCTTTTGTTTATTTTCATTTTAGCATAAAAAATATTGAGTGGAGATTTAAAACTCCAACTCAAGGAAAAAAGTATACTGTCTTAACTAATGAACTATTTTCATCCGTTCATATTGGTACATGAATGTCTTGTTATGCAGAAATAGTAGAGGAGAGATTGACCTTGGGCATGCTAAACATTTTCAAGTTTAAACCATCCAAATTTAGTGGTGGGTGAAACTTTTCAATGTAATAGTAAACATATTTAGTGTATGAATGCTATTTTTTTGCACCAATCATCATTTTACAAGGAATAATTTTTTTAGTTATATAAGGGTGGAGATTCAAATATCTAATTTTCTTGTCGAGATTATACACCTAAATTAGTTAGGACATGTTCAAATTGGCCAATAACTTTTGAATTGTTACCTAAGTGATTGTTATATAATTGATAATTGATGTGCTAGAAAACCTAAACCTACCGTACCTCTTGCTCTATGCCCAAGTGCAACAATTCATACTCTTTTAAGCAACATCGACAAGTTGAGCAAGATGAAAATTGGGGGATTACCTTGTTTCTCTAAGTTTGGTGGCTAAGCCTAAGATATTTATTTGAAAGATGATCAGAGAGAAATGAATCTTTACGAAAGAGGGATACCATTGACCATTTCAATGAAATTTGATTAAGGAACCTGTCTCCCCACAAAGAGTGCAGTTCTAACATTCTAGAGCTGATCTTATTATGTAAATGAAGTCTAGCACAAATATCAGTATCCTTCATAGTTTATAACCAAACATTTTTTAGAAAGTAAAAGTATTACCCCTTTTATTCTATACATCATAAGCGCATGGAAGGTACTAATGAAGTCATAACATGAAGACTAATGGATATCAAAGTGCTAGTCAGTTACTCTTGCAAGGATTGGAGTACCGCAGGCAGTGGGAGCATGCTTCTCTTCGTATACGAGTTGTCCTCTTACAAAAGTGGCCAAAACTTTTCCAGACAGTCTCATTCCCATATAGGCTGAAATGCTCTATGTTAAAAAAAAATGACAAGAAAGAAGCAAGTCAGCATAACTGCAGAACAAGCCAACAAAGCTCGTAAAAAGGAGATTTGGTTTTAGTTTTAAGGAAAAACAAACTTTTGCTTCATACAGCAATTTTTCATCTAAAAGATTCTTTGCGCATGAAGTATGTACCATTTATATTTGATGCTTCTGAATCTGTAGAGTTAAGGCTCCATAACCATTTGGTTTTTGGTTTTCAAATTTTGAAAATTAAAGCCTATAAATACCCCTTCTACTTCAAAATTTCTTGCTTTGTTAACTACATTTTATCAATGTTGTCAAAGATCAAATCAAGTTTTAAAAATTAAAAAATATATATTATTTTTGTTTTTAGAATATGGCCAAGAATTCAAGTATTTTACTTGAAAAAGGTGCAAATTATTGTAGGAAATTGAGAGGAAATACTTAGATTTTCAAAAACTAAAAACCAAAAATTAAATAGTTGTCAAACAGGACCTAAGATGTTGGAAGTCCAATTCAAACCAGGGAAAATTGCAACTTGAAACAAGTAAAAATGGATATATGAAGAGGAAACAGAGGTGAAATAGAAAACCGGACATACGGGATGTTTCAGATATATGGGAAACTTGTCATTGACATCGTACTCCTCATCTGGTGCCCATGCAACAATATCTGCATGCTTTCCAATAGCAATAGCTCCCTGTAAGATAAAACTAGGATTTCTTATGTCAATGAGTTAGGGTCGATTGCCAGTAATCAAGCATCTCCACTGAACATGGTAGTATATATATCATATTTGCCTTGAAGGTGCAATCGAACTGGCTATTATGTCATTGTTCGTACATTTATATGCAACTTTTCCACCATTAATGAAAACAAAGCAAGTTATTTAGGCTATTTATTGTGATTCAACTCATGATAGATTCATAATATAACAAGCTCATGAAGAAGTTAATAAGAGTATCTCAATCTATTCTGCCCAAAAGTGATCATGTAAAACTTGATAATAGAAGTATGAAAATATTGTGACCTTTAATTCTAGACCAGCAAGCTTGGCAGGCCGCTCACTCCACCACAAAGCGAGTTGCTCCATTGTTACTCCACGTTTCTTTGCGTGTGACCAGGTTGCAGAAAGATCAAACTGCAGATTCTCAAGAAGAATTGATGTCACTATGGAAAACTTGACGAGGGATTTTCAAAAATGGAAAAATACAGAAACTATTTACACAAAATAGCAAAATTTAATCTTCTTTGATAGAGGCTAATAGAGACATCAGTGTCTATCAGTAATAGATACTAATACAAATCTATCATTGATACTATGTGATAGACGTTGATAGAAGTCTATCGGTATTTATTAGTGTTTTTCTTACTATTTTTAAAAATAGTTTGACATTTTTTCTATCGATGAAAATTTCACAGACTTGATTGACAGTTAATTTTCTTGTCAAAGCATCTATTAACACAACTAGCACAAGGAATCCACGTCTTTCTTCCAGTTTGTATCATGCAGAATATAAACTAAACGCATCTGCCAGTGAAGTGTTACGACTAAGGGACCAGCCCCATTTCAAATCTCTCTCAAGGATGTCAACCTATCTTAAATGGCGAGTAGTAATTAAGGGCATGGATATAAATGTCTGAAAACCTAACGATGCAAGTCCAAATACAATTCGTAGACTGTTTTATCAAAGTCAGCAACAAGATTACTCATCGTCAACTAGAAGTATAATTTTCAGTGTGCATAAGTTTGTTCCATACCTAAGAGTGCAAGGAAGGGAGGGGGAAAAAAACGGCAGATGGCAGTGAGAGAATCTAAAGTAAATATTGAATCCTAACCTGCAAAGATGATATACCGCCCCAAGCCTTCAAAAAATCCCCAGAATCAGGTAGCTTCAGATCTGGCAGTGTTGGCGAATGATCAGAACTTAACATGTCAATATGTCCTTCCTGTAATGTTAATTTGAAACAGATGCAACATCAGAGACGATTTAAGAAACATATAGCATGCAAGATCTACAAAAACACCGACCATTAAAGCATCCCATAGTTTTTCTTTGTTGGCTTTATCACGAATTGGTGGAGCACACTTGAAACGAGTATCTCCATCTTTTATATCTTCCTCTGAGAAAGCTAGATAGTGGGTGCATGTCTCAACTGATACGCTATCTCCACTCCTTTTTGCTTCCTGTGAAAATAACATTCTTCGTGCTTTTCATTTTTCAGCTACCTAAGACGGAGTAGACTACTCTTGGATGCAGTAGCATAGTACAAAATATATCGAAGTGGAGCTTGATATGGATTAGACCCAGAGTCACAGAAAAGACTATCAGATGACAGTAAGGAAAGGCATTGCAAAATGGATAGACTAAAATTACCTTAAGAGAGTGAGAAAATATGGGTAGAATAGCTAATAAAATGTTGTATGGCCATTGGGCATCAGGGACATACATGCATTTATGAGAATAGTCTAAAGTACCTTGAGAAGTTCTAAGGTAGAACCTGAATCAGACAAGTGAGCGACGTGAATATGAGCTCCTTCTGCCGAGCCACCTGGCCTTGTATTATTTGTCACCTTTAAGAGCTCTCTTACAGCTGCCTCTTCCCTATTCAATGATACAAGAGAAGAATAGTAGCAAGAAATAGAGTTCGTACAAATCAAATTAAACAGAGGATTAAGGTGTAAATAAGGGAATGAAGTAGGGATAATATATTCTGAAATAACATTAGTTGATCTATATGGTAGAAATCATGCATCCAAGTGGCAGACCCAGTAAGCAGTCCGAGGCCAGAACTCAAAACGCTACCTTGAATCCAAGATCGGGGGAGGTAAGAAGTAATGAAGGAACTCACGATCCACACATTGAGATCGATTTAGAAAATCAAGTAATGTACTCTGAACCAGGAACACTTGAATTGAATAGGATACCAAGATGTCTAGGCTGTGGTAGAAACCACAGAGGACCCTGCCTGCAAGGAACAAATATCTGCTACGAATGTGGACAAGTAGACCACATCAGGAAAAACTGTTCCTATTTCCAGCAACGTAACAGGATTAAACAAGAAAAGACCTCTAGGGAAAATCTGTTATATCAACCTGCACCCACTAGTAGTGGAACTAGATGATTTGTACCTGGGGTATCATCTAGTAAGAACTTTAAGGTTGGGGGAAATCAGAAATCCGGGAGTTCTAATTATTCCGTGGGTTTTGCAGAAAGCCTTGAAACAGATATACCATGAAGGATCATCGTCGAGTTTGATAAGAAACCTCTATGTGAGGAATGCGGGAAAAACCATGAGAAACTATGCTATTACTGGCATCAAGCAAGGCATGTTCTCAAAGAATTCCCTCAATGAAAGACAGAAGAAGAAACGAGTCAGATCCAAAAGACGACATTCCCGGGGTATCACTCAACCGGAGGAAGGTATCCTTAACTAAGCAATCATTAGGGAAGAATGAAAAACTAAGGAAAAGACTGGGAAGAAGAAGAACAAGTGCTGAGGAGGTTAAAAAGGCTATCCCGTATAAAACCTAAGAAATGTAAATAGACAACAAGGAGGTTCCTTGTAAATTGTTGTAAATATCACCAAATGTTAATAAATAAAATTTCTTTACACTAAAATGAATCTCTGATACATCGTAGAAATCATGCTTAGAAGCGTAGACTTCGGAAGCAACTTGAAGTTGAAACCCACAACAATACCTGTAGACAAGAGGAAGAGAGTGAAGGTGAATCTAGTCACCCTCAAGTTGAGGTTAGTATGGAAGAACAAATCTTAGATAGGTTTGCTGAACGATTAGCTGCAGGGCTAGGAACAACTCGGCTAGATCCTAAGAAGTTTGGAATAGAGCGGTTAAAAGCTCTAGGTGCTACACCCTTTGTAGGAACCACAGATCCAACCGATGCCGAAGTCTGGATCAGCCTGTTAGAAAAGTGTTTCAAGGTAATGAGATGCCCTGAAGATCAAAAAGTGACACTCGCTGTGTTCTTTTTACAAAAAGGAACGGAAGACTGGTGGCGAGTATTTGAAAGAAGACAGAAGGAGATGGAGGAACCCACTTGGAAGGAATTTAAAGAAGCATTCTACAATAAATATTATCCTCAATCGTTTCAGGATACAAAATGCAATGAGTTTCTAAAACTCATACGAGGCTCCATGACAGTAGTAGAATATGGAAATAAGTGCACCAAGCTGTTGAAGTACGCCCTCAATATAATTGAGGATGAAGTAGAATGATATAAGCGATTTGAGGAAGGATTGCAGGAAGAAATCCAAACCCCGTAACAGCAATTGCCGAGTGGGATGAATTCTCAAAACTGGTGGAAGCTGCGATGAGGGTAGAAAGGAGCCTGAAGCAGGAAAGAGGTTGAAAAGAAAAATAGTGCATTTAGAACCCCAAGTCCATCTTCAGACAAAACAAGTAAAAAGTCCATGCATGGAGTATCCAGCAAACGGATTTTTAAATCTAAGCATAAGGGCACCCGGGTTTTAAATCAAGTTCAAATAAAGAAACTCAGAAGTCAGGTGGATCAAGTCATTCTGTGGCATCCCCAAAGGAAACAACATAGAAATTCAACCCTTAATAGGACACAATGGTGTTCATCTTGTAATAGATATCATTTAGGATAATGTTTTGGAGATGCTGACGTGTGTGATAATCGCAGACAAGCTAGTCACTATAAGCGGAATTGTCCTCAGTTGAAGAAGGAAGGTCTTATTGCCCAAAGGACAACTTCGCAAACAGTAAATCGACCACTAGGACCTATAGGCACTAGTGAGGGAAGAACAAGTGGAACTAAAAAAGAGTGTAGCAAGCCAATCTCATTAGTAGGAGGAAAACACCTAAAGTTTCAAGAAAGGTAATCAAGCCTAGATAGTTGAAATTTGATGCATAGCCTTACTTTTATAATCTCTGTAAATAAGCTTGATAGTTTGTAACCTATAAAGAATAAATGTATTGAAATAGGGATAGATCGATCGCGTGCGCCGGCTGGAGAACGTTTGAGGCTGAGACGGTTGTGAGCGACGCTGAGGATCCGATTGGTTGTGACCTGATTGCATGCGTCGGCTGTTCGGCTGGAAGATTCCGATCGATGGTGTTTAGCTGGAACATGTATCTCTCACCTCTTGTGACAAGTAAATACTTTTGGTGGTTGTTATAATACAATTATAAACATAGGTTAACCAAAAAGAAAGTTGATATTCTTTGGCACAGCTCCGGCCGAATTTCAAGGACGAAATTCTTTTAAGGGGGTGGTAAATTGTAAGCCCTCGATTCCTTTTCTCCTCATCCAAGCTATAGATGCACTAAACAATTACTTGAACCAAGGAAGTATGATAGGCGTATACTTGAACCTTGGAAGCTAAAAATCAGTGTTTTAAAAAGCGAAAGAGGTGCATGCCTTCAGGCAAGGCGGTATCTTTATGGCATGCGAATATATATATAAAAAAGAGGCTTACGCCTCAATTCATAAAGGCGTACGCCTTATGTCAACAGCCTGGAGGCTTATGAGGCAAAAGCCTCACAAAATTTGAAGATTAAACCAAATACGTTGGACCCTACAACACCAAAATAATTATTATGGTTTTCTTTTTATGTTTTGAACATTGCAAAAAGTTGCCTCAGGAAGTGGAACTCGTAGCTCAATAACATAATATTATTAATAATTGAGTTCTTTGTTGGAGGAAGTGGAACCGACAGAGCCAACTATTATTATTAATTAAATTTTAAAATGGAAACAACCAATATACTAACTTAAAGATACTAAATTATCCTATTTGGCGTATACTAAATTAAAGAGACCATATTAAATTAAAGAGACCATATTTGGCGCATAGTTGAACTCTTGGACGCATAGGATACCATTTAGATGCATACTAAGGTGAAGAAGGAAGAGGAACCACGTGGAAGAAGTAGTCTTGAAACCATGGTGACATATGTGTTGAACTTAAGGAGTTGATGTTTGCGCATGACAAGAGAACCATGCGACCAACATGAGGTAGGACGCATCCAAGGACATGAGGTAGGACGCATCCAAGGAGGGTAAAGTATACATTGATTATGAAGGAAAAATGCGGCCAAAAGAAGAGGAGTATGCGTTGAGTTGGAGCTTACTTGGGGAGTAAGGCCAAATTGATAGTTAGAATGGGCGTGTGGCAAATTTGGAAGTCGTCTTGATTAAAGTATAAGTAGAAGGTGGTCGCCCATGGAGCAAGGAGGAACTTATGCAAGAAGTTGGTGAAGACACCTCGAGGGGTTGTTGTGTTGGGATATGCATGCTAAAGACATCTAAGCATGCATGCCAGGAAGAGCTGGCACAAGGAGAGGGACTTAGCTCTTCCAATCCACTCGTGCAAACTTCATTTTTCTTGAGCCAAAATAGAGAGATTTAAGTGTAAAAAAGAGTTATGGGCTGCCATAGGGTCTGGAGAACAAGAAGGTTGGGAAAATTCGAAATTTCGTAGAGAGGGTCAGTCTATCGCATAGGCCAGCACCAGGTGCCCAACCACCTTGTGTGCCCAGTTGCCACGTGTCACAATCACAGACTTTTGTATACGGGACAGGAAATTGTGCGGCACTTGCTCTAATCCAGCGGGCAAGTCAGTCGTGTTAAAATCGACAGTCGCGAGCAACATCAGTATATAATGTAGCCTCTACTCACGTTTTGAGAGAAAATGGTTTTATAAAATGGGAGAGAGGAAAAGCATTGAAAGCATCATTAAAGAATGCATTGAAGACTAACAGTTGCAAGAAGCTTTGGATTGCAAAGAGTACATCAATACATTGGCCAGGGAGTTAACTAGTGGGTTTCCCCTATAGTGCATTCTGAGCAATTTCTAAAATGCCTAACTAGCATATGAAAAGAGGTGAGCAGTCACTCGCATGAAAAATAACATGAAATAAAAAACAACTTGCTAAACTAATTACAAGACTCAAAGATAGGATGGTTTGGATATGCAACCATGGGCTAACATTACCCTGGACGAGCATGCCCAAGACATTCTCCCCCACTTAAACAATTGACGTCCATGTCGACTAGTGTAGCTAGAACTCAACAATCTTCTGCTTCCAAGCTTCTAAATCTTCCACATTCCCAACTTGTTTCTTCCACAGGGAGGTTTTTCCACTTAACCAGATATTTGTAGACTCTCTGAGTGGGTCTTCTGGTCTTTCTAACTTTGTCAGCAAGGATCTCCTCTACTTCCTTGTCTTCCTTCTGCTTCAGGTCAATACTTAGTCGAACACTCTCATTACGATGATCATCTTTAGGATCGGGATGATAAGGCTTTAAGTTGCTTACATGAAGTACTGGGTGAATTTTTATCCATGCAGGCAACGCCACCCTATATGAGGTAGTCCCAATCTTCTTGAGAATTTCCAATAGACGTTCATACTTTCTAACAATACGCTGGTCCTAACGGCTTCTGACAATACACTGGTCCTAGCGGCTTCGAAATCGGTTCTTTCTGGTCTCAACTTTACGAGGACCTGGTCTCCTGCTCAAAATTCGAGGGGGCAGCGCTTCTTATCAGCCCACTTGTTCATATGTTTGGAGGTTTTCTCCAAGTATGCTCAAGCGATGTCGGTAGTCTGCTTCCACTCTTCGGTAAAGTTGTGGGCTTAAGGATTTTTCCCTGCATACGGATGGTCAACAATATAAGGCAACAAAGGTTGCCTCCCACTAACGATTTCAAAAGGGCTCTTTCCTATTGACGAGCTTGTTTGACAATTGAAACAAAACTGGGCTACGTCAAGTAACTGGACCCAATTCTTCTGGCAAGCATCGACAAAGTGGCGTAAATATTCCTCCAATATGCAATTGAATCTCTCTGTTTGGCCGTCAGTTTACAGATGGTAACTTGAGGATACGTAGACCTGTCCCAATGAACGCAAACAGTTCGATCCAAAATGTGCCATGCATCTTCCATCTCTGTCACTAACAATATTCGTCGGAACTCCCCACAACTTCACTATGTGCCTAAAGAACAATTGGGTTGTCAGCTTAGCGGAACATTGTTTCGGCGTAGGTACGAAGGTGGCATATTTCGAACCTGACAATGATAACCAAGATGGCCTCATGATCACCCACCTTCAGGAGATGGGTAATAAAATCCATGGATACACTTTCCCATGGTCTGGTTGGTACAGGCAGGAGCTCCAGGAGCCCAGCAATATTCGCTTTCTTGATCTTGTCTTGCTAACAGATAAGACAAGTCTTGGTATACTGCATGACGCCATCTCTCATATTGGGCCAAAAATAGCCCTGCTTTAACAATGCATAAGTTCTCTGCCAACTGGGATGACCGACCCTGTAACAGCTTCTTCCTTAAGTCTCCCACTGTGGGCGATTCCCTTTTGTCAACAGCAAATCTCCCTCTGCCCAGAACTTCCTGGTTTTACTGACTTTAGCTAGAGCGATGACAGCTTGGGTAGAAGGGTCCTTCCATAAGAACTCTTTGATGATGTCCCGTATTGACCCTTCGACCTTTATTTGCATGAATGTGGGCTAACATGCACAGGCCCGCATGCTCACCCTTCCGACTCAAAGTGTCGGTTGCTTGGTTACTNCTGTCTCTTATACACATCTAGATGTGTATAAGAGACAGCTTTGATGATATCCCGCATTGACCCATCGACCTTACTTGCATGAATGTGGGCTAACATGCACAGGCCCGCATGCTCACCCTTCCGACTCAAAGTGTCGGTTGCTTGGTTACTCGTCCCTTTCTTGTGTTCAAACTTAAAATCGAATTCAGCCAGGAACTCTTGCCATCGCACCTGCTTAGAAGTCAACTTGGACTGTTCGAAGAAGTGACAAATGGCATTGTTATCGGTCTTCACTACAAAGGAGGACCTTAATAGATAGAGTCTCCAGGCCCTCAAACAGTGGACCACGATCAACATTTCCTTCTCACAGACTATATACCTCCTCTCCGCGCTGTTCAGTTTCCGACTTTCTTAGGCCACAAGATGGCCTTCCTGCATGAGGACACCCCCGAGGGCGTACTCTGATGCATCCATCTCTACCTCAAACGGCTTCGACACGTCAACTAGACCAAGGACAGGACCCCCTGTCATGGTTGACTTTAGCTCTTCAAAGGCGTTCTAACATTCTGCCGACCATCGCCAAACCGTACCTTTCTTCAATAACTCGGTTAGTGGGGCAGCTCTCCTTGAAAACCCTTTGATGAATCGACAATAATAGTTAGACAACCTCAAGAAGGAACGCAACTCTGTCACAGAGGTGGGGACTTGCCACTCCTGTATAGCCTACAACTTCTCATTATCCATTCCAATCTTTCCATATTCAATTACATGACCCAAGAAGTTTATTCGTTGTTGCGCGAAAGCACATTTCTCTTTCTTGATATACAACTGATTCTGTTGCAACTTATCAAAGACTAATCGGAGGTGAACTTAGTGTTCTTCCAGGATAGGACTGTAGACAACTATGTCATCCAGATAAACCACCACAAACTGGTTGAGAGACTCGTGAAAAACTTGGTTCATCATGATATAAAATGTGCAGGGGCATTCGTCAAACCAAAGGGCATCACAAGAAATTTGAAGGCTCCGTATCTTGTCAAGCAAGTGGTCTTCAGTTCGTCGCCTTCCGCTATGTGAACTTGATAATAACCGATTTGAGGTCGAGCTTCATAAAGTATCAAGCTCCATTTAACTAATCAAACAAATCAGATATGATCGGCAATGGGTATTTGTTGTGAACCGTGACTTTGTTCAAAGCCCTGTAATCAATACATAGTTGTAACATCTCATCCTTCTTCTGAAACAAGACCAAGGTCCCATAGGGCGCTTTCGCTAGGCGGATGAAGCCAACGTTCAGTAGCTCATCTAGTTATTTCCTGAATTCAGAGAGTTCCGAAGGAGCCATCCGGTAAGCATTTTTCATCGGCGGTTTGGCTCCTGGCACCAATTCAATTTCATGATCAATCTCTCGTCGGGGAGGTGAAGTCTTTAGCAAGCTTCGCGGCATGACATCAGCATATTCATTTAGAACTTCCTGGATTTCAATAGGAACAGGCTTTTTCTCAGTAGGCTCATCAATAACCGGGATAGTCATAAAGGTGAGCTTTTCTCTACTGAGCCTTTCTTCAGCTGAAGGGCGGAGATCATTCTCACTCCACTAGGCTGCTTGATGTTAGCTGGGACTACCCTGGGGTTACTGCTTGTAATGTAGGCACTTGGCTAAAGGCATGGGGATGACTTTGTGCTCCAAGAGGAACTCCATTCCAAGCACAACGTCAAAGTCATCCATGAGCACAACAACAAAATCAACATTTCCATTCCATTCGCCCATTTTCAGGGATACCCTTTTTGACATCCCCACAACGAGGAGAGCTTCAAAGTTAACGACTTTCATTTTGCCTGTGTCTCTCTCGACCTTCAATCCTAGACATCGAGCCTTCGACTCCGAGATGAAATTATGGGTTGCCTTTGAGTCTACCATGGTGCCTTTCATAGGTTTGGAATTGATGATTGCATCAATAAACATAAGTCCCCTTTCTGAAGCATCCTTATGACAAGAGGCTTTCTTTTGGATTGCTAACAAGAATTTCAATGCTCCCACTCAAGGAGTTTCCTCATCCTCTTCTTCCTTTTAAGCTTCAGCTTCTGCCTCTGTTTCACTACTATATTGGACTGAGGCTTGTAAGGCTGTCAAGGCGGCTCGGTGCGAGCACTCAGTTAATCGAAGAGGACCTTTGCACAGAAAGCAAGAGAAGGGTCTTTGTTGATTTGGGTTTGCTTGATAGGAACCTCGGGAGGGGCCTGCACCCGTGGTTTACGATTTCTTGTCATTTACAAAGTTCTTCGGGGGATTCGCCTTAAGAGCCTTATTCCCTTGATTCGGCGCTTGCACATTTTTCTTTTGGGGAGCTTGTTCACCGTTGTAGTCAAGCAATCTCTCCACTACGGCCAGGGCGGAAGCAAGATCCTGAACTTTCTACTCGTATAATTTAGTTCTAACCCATGGCTTTAGTCCTTCAACAAAGCAAAACACTTTATCCTTCTCGGACATGCCCCTGATGTCTAACATGACAGCCGAGAATCGTAGTCCCTGATTGTCCCTATGTGTTTAAGTTCTCGTAACTTCCTTCTTGCAATAAACTCGACATTCTCAGCGAAAAATTGGGCCCTTAGTTCTTTCTTGAGATCTTTCTCTTTTTCAATGGTGCATCAACCATTCTGAATATCATTCATTTCAGACCTCCACCACAGCTTTGCATCATCAGCAAGATGCATAGAGGCCAACGTCACCTTTGTTTCTTCAGCGACGGTTCCACTCACTTTGAAATACTGCTCCATGTCAAAGATGAAATTCTCAAGTTCTTTAACATCACGGTTCCCATTGAAAGCTTTGGGCTCCGGGATCTTGAACTTGCTCAATACAATGCATGTCTGGTTAGGGGTTTGGTTCCCCACCGCATGCATTGTCAAATTCACTTGCGTCTTCATTTCTGCCATCTCAGCTTTGATGGCATCTATTGTTGCTCTAAAGTCGTCAGCCAGATCATTTAATAACTTTAGTATGTTCTTTTGCAAACTATCAAGTTCTTTGACATGCTCCTCCATGTGTCCGGTAGAGCTCGTGGAGCTATCCCCACACTCAAACTTACCAGGCCAAGTAGTTTTGTGTTTCAACGAATCAACTCTCAGCGCCAATTCTTTTATTGGCAGCCCATCTACTCAGACATTCAGTGCCTCAATTCCTTCGACCTTTTCTTCTAACCCATCAAGGCAGGTTTGGACATATCTCACTTCATCGGGCAATTCCCTTAGATACAGAAATTACTTTTCAATCTCAATAAGTCACTCAAACTACGACTTCGATCATCGTTTCGTTGCGGACATGATTGCAGTCTTTACTAGCCAAGGAGCTAACTAAGCTCTGATACCACTTGTCACAATTGCAGACTTTCATATACGGGACAAGCGATTGTGCGACACTTACTCTAATCCGGCGAGCAAGTCAGCCATGTAAAAATCAAAAGTTGCAGACATCGGTATATGATGTAGCCTCTACTAACATTTTGAGAGAAAATGGTTGAAAAGAAGGTAGAAGAGAGAAAAAAAAGACACAAAGTTACGTGGAAACCCTAGATTAGGGAGAAAAACCACGATGAGAGATTTTTATTCTTAATTTTCTGATACATAGTACTCAACACAGGACATGTATAAATAACCAAACTGAGAGAAACCCTAGACAGTAGACGCTAAGTAAAAGACTAAAATGCCCTTAGGGCTAAATAACAATTTCAATACTCCCCCTCAAGTTGGGGCATAAATATCAATGAGGTCCAACTTGCTAATACAAGTGTCGAGCGTCTGTCTAGGTAACCCCTTGGTCAGAACATCCGCAATTTGTTGACTAGACGGGACATAAGGGATACAAATGTTACCGTTGTCTAGTTTCTCTTTGATAAAATGTCGGTCTATCTCAACATGTTTAGTTCTATCATGCTGAAGAGGGTTATTAGCAATATTAATGGCAGCCTTGTTGTCACAGTAGAGTCTCATCGGGTCATGACTCTCTTGATGAGGATTTACTAATACCTTCTTCAACTAAATTTCTTCACAAATGCCCAAGCTCATAGCTCTGTATTCAGCTTCGGCACTGCTTCTAGCCACGACACCCTATTTCTTACTCCTCCATGTGACTAGATTTCCCCATACGAACGTACAATACCCCGAGGTTGAATTCCTATCAGTAACGGAACCGGCCCAGTCTAAGTCTATGTAGGCTTCGATGCATCTTTTATCATTTTTCCTAAACACCAAGCCCTTTCCAGGTGTCGACTTTAGATATCTCAAAATCCGAGTAATGGCCTCCATGTGTCTCACATACGAGGCCTGCATAAACTGGCTCACCAAACTCACTGCATGTGAAATATCAGGTCTAGTGTGTGAAAGATATATCAGCTTCCCTACAAGTCGTTGATATCTTTCCTTGTTCACCGAAATGTCGTTTACCGATTCTACCAGATTGCTGTTTACCTCTACAGGCGTATCTGCAGATTTACATCCAGTCATTCCAGTCTCTCATAATAGGTCTAATGTATATTTTCTCTAAGACACTAAGATCCCTTCCTTTGATCTCGCTACCTCCATGCCTAGGAAATATCTAAAATTACTGAGATCTTTAATCTCAAACTCTTCTGCCATCTTCTGTTCAACTTGTCAATTTCTACAAAATCATTCCCTGACAGAATAATATTGTCAACATAGACAATTAACACAGTTACTTTCCCTGGTGCTGATTTCTTAGTGAACAGGGTGTGATCAGAATGCCCCTAAATGTATCCCTGGGTCTTGACAAAGGTAGTGAACCGATCGAACCAGGCTTTAAAGAACTATTTCAGACCATACAGGGACTTCTTTAACTTGCAAACCTGACCCCCAAACTGCGCTTCAAAACCTGGAAGAGGAGTCATATATACTTCTTCTTCCAGCTCACCATTCAGAAACGCATTTTTCACGTCCAACTGATGTAGGGGCCAGTCTAGGTTCACGGCAACAGAGAGGAGAACCCAAATAGTGTTGAGTTTTGCTACTAGCGAGAAGGTTTCTGAGTAATCCACCCCATACGTCTGAGTGAATCCTTTCGCAACCAATCTGGCCTTATATCTGTCGAGAGTCCCATCGGACTTGTATTTAACGGTGAACACCCATTTGCACCCGACTGTTCTGTGACCTTTCGGAAGGGCAACTAGATCCCACGTTTTGTTGGTCTTGAGGGCTCGCATCTCCTCCATAACTACGGCTCGCCATTCGAGGATTTCCAAAGCCTTGTACATATGTCCTAGAATCATCACGGTGTCCAGACTAGTGGTGAAGGCCTTGAATCTTGTTGACAAGCTATTGTAAGATAAGAAGCTTTTCATAGAATACTTGGTGCATGACCTCGTGCCCTTTCATAGAGCAATCGGTAAGTCCAGGGTAGCATCAATCTCACTAGTCCTGTCAACCTTTTCCTCTGTATTCTTCTACTGCACATTTTTAGTTTCTTATGCATCATCAGGTGGTAATTCATTGCTCTCATCCTCCTTAACTTCGCCAGAGTTCACTGCATAGCCAGAGTTCATTGCATTACTTTCAACATATTTATTATCATCAAGAGTATGGTTACCTTGAGCTGGCTCTGGTTCCGACTCTTAAACATCTTCCAGTAGAGCAACAGGGGGAACTATTTTGGGGACTATTTCCTTTCGGAGATTCTTCCAATAGTAGATTACCCAAGGAACTTGTTTTGTAGGAAGGATAGGATCATTAATGTCTGGAATGGGTTTAGGAAACAGGTCTACGGGAATGGAATAAGTGGACGACGTGTTAGCCTCTTCACTCAGAGTCTCCCCCTGAAGAGGACTAACGAGAAATAAAGGTTTGTCTTCTTGAAAGGTGGCATCCATGGTGACAAAGTACTTTCGAGAAAAAGGCCGGTAATACTTGTAGCCCCGTTGATGGAGCGGATACCCAACAAAGACACATTTTTGGGCCCTAGGAGTGAACTTACTCTGGGTACGGTGATTATGGATGAAAACCATGCACCCAAACACCCGAAGAGGAACATCTGAGAAAAGACGGGTAGAAGAGGACTCTTTGAAATGAGCTAAAGGAGTTTGGAACTTGAGCACACGAGAAAGCATCTGATTTATGAGATGGGCTACAGTGAGTACAGCATCTCCCCATAGGTACGAGGGTAGGGACGCAGGGATCATGAGGGCCCGAGCGACCTCAATAAGGTGACGATTTTTCCATTTGGCCACCCCATTCTGTTGTGGTGTACAGGCACAGGAGTTCTGGTGGATGATACCTTTAGAGACTAAAAAATCACGGAGGGACTGGTTAACAAACTCACAGACATTGTCACTCCGAAAGATAGCAATTTTGGCATTGAACTAGGTTTCGACGATGGTGTAAAATTGTTGAAAGACGGTAGTAACTTCGGACTTATCCGTAAGAAGGAACACCCATGTAAGACGGGTGTGACCATCTATGAAGGTGACAAACCACCGTTTACCTGACACGGTTGTGATATTAGATGGGCCCCACACGTCACTATGTATCAAGTGGAAAGGCCGGGAAGATTTATAAGGTTGTGAAGTAAAGGACACCTGAGGTTGTTTTGCACGAATACACACATTGCAAGATAAAGGTGAAACATTAACATTATGAAACAAATGAAGAAACAGACACTTCATATAATAAAAATTTGGATGTCCAAGACGAAAATGCCATAATAAGAAATCAGTTTCAGATATAGTATGAGAAGACAATAAACAAGTGTTAGATAAACTTCTAGAGGAAGCATCCTCAGAGAGGAAGTAGAGCCCCCTATTGTGCCGAACAGTGCCAATCGTCTTCCCCGAGCTCAGGTCCTGAAATAAAACATTGTCAAGTGAGAAAACGACATTGCAATTCAGATCTCTGGTTATTTTACTGACAAACAGCAGGTTACAAGATATCTTTGACACATGCAAGACATTTTGTAAAATTAACCCTTGAATTGGAGATAAGTGACCCTTCCCAACACCAGAGGCAAAGGATCCATCTGCAATTCGTATTCTCTCGTTCCCCGCACTTGGATAATAGGAGAGGAATTGATCGGATGATCCAGTTAGATGGTCCGTTGCTCCTAAGTCAAGAATCCAGGATTCATCTCCTTCAACCAAGAAGCTAAAAGACTGTTAAGTACCTGATTGTGCGACATTGCCGATTCCAATCGTACCTGACTCCACCTAGCTGGTGACTGGTGATGTACCATCCCCTGTTTCACTGACAAGGGCTCGACCGGTTTTTAGACATCATTTGGAAGGCATCGC
>NC_052356.1:44655677-44830870 GCF_009727055.1 Benincasa hispida | reverse complement strand
ACGACCGTGTAACTTCCAGCATTGATCTTTCGTGTGCCATGGTTTCTTACAGTGCTCACAGATTGGTGATGACTTTCCGTTCTATTTGTCGCTCTCTAATCCAGAGGACTTGGTCCCAAACGCAGCAGAGTCTAAGTGGGTGGTGCTAGTGCCACTCATAGCACTGGTTCTGTCCTCTTCTAATCTGACTTCTAAGCACACTTCCATCAGAGACAGTATTGGTCTTTGTCCCAAAATTCGACTTCGAACACCATCAAATTTAGGATTTAAGCCGGCCAGAAATTCATATACGTCGTCCGCCTCCTCAATCTTTGAGTACTGAACCCCGTCGACTCGGCAATTCCACACGACTTCGCGGCACAAATCCATTTCTTGCCACAGTAAGGACAGTTTATTGAAATAAGACGTTACGTCAAGAGTCCCTTGCTTGCACTCGTGTACATGTTTCCTTAGGGTAAAAAGACGTGAGCATTTTGCCTCTTCGAATATAGCTTCTGGACAGCTTCCCAAATATCCCGAGCGGAAGCTGAGTACAAAAGCGGCTTCCCAATCTGGGGTTCCATGCTGTTTATCAGAATCAAGCGTAGAAGGGAATCCTCCCCTTTCCATATACATTCCTGGAGATCCCCAGGGTTCAGTCTTCGTATCTCTCCAGTTAGATACCGAACTTGTATCGTCCCTCAAGGACCATTTTCACCGATTGGGACCAAGAGAAGTAATTTTGGCCGTTAAGTTTCTCACCAATAGAAATCCTTGCAAAGTTTCCCACAGAACCAGACATAACATTCGCTATAGGTAAAGTAGAGTAAGCATTTACCGGTGTTTCTGAGCATAAAGGAAAGTCTAAATGTGTATGTGGATGAAAGCAGTCGAAGGACTTGTCGTGGATCTAACAGCTGTCCCAACTGCCGATATCTGCTGCTGTAAGTTTGCCAGTTGTTGTTGAAAACCAATGGTTCCACCAAAATTTGCCATAGGTTGGTTTTGCCTATAAACCCCTGAAAAAATGGTCTCATTTTGGCTGGAAGATGGACCAAAGGAGGGGCTAGGCTGGAATGGCACGGTCTGAATATGCTGGTTCGACTGGACCGGGTTCGGTTGGACCGGGTTCAACTGGACCGATTGGTTCAGTTGGACCGGCTGGACCGGCTGAGACGGCAGGAAGGTCTGTGTCATCCACGCGGCGGAGGATCAGTCCTGCAGGAGGGCTGTGGCTAGCGACTGATTCATGAACAGGGGCTGCAGATCGGAGATTGGCAGCTGGGTCGCGAACATGGGCTGCGAGGAAACACCCATGGCTAGCGGCTGCATCGTGATCGATGGCTCCATGGTGGAGTTTCCCTACGCCGACTGGATCTAAGGAGAACCGACGCGCGAGGGATCGGCTGGGTCGCGGGTGAAGGAGTCGTGATCAACAGCTGCATAGGGGAGGGACACCAGCAGCTGGATCGCGGCGCTAGAGCTTCGATCGGATTTGTGGGTTTGACCGGTCGGGTCGGCTGAGGATGCCCAACGACTGGAGCTCAGATCTGACACTGATTGGATGATTTGAGGCAATGCGGCGTGGAGATAATGCTCAACAGCTTCTCGTATGGCTGCGACAACTTCAGCGTTCATGGCTCCACCCATTCCAACAGAGGTTGCTGTTGGAATCTCTGGTTTGTTCTCATCGATGACGGCCAGGATTTCATCGCCATGCTCTGATACCATATTTAAAAGAAAGTAGAAGAGAGAAAAGACAGAGAGTTACGTGGAAACCCTAGATCAGGGAGAAAAACCATGATGAGAGATTTTTATTCTTAATTTTCTGATACACAGTACTCAACACAGGACAGGTATAAATAACCAAACTGAGAGAAACCCTAGACAGTAGACGCTAAGTAAAAGACTAAAATGCGCTTAAGGCTAAATAACAATTTCAACATTTTTATAAAACGGGAGAGAGGAAAAGCATTGAAAACATCATTAAAGAATGCATTGAAGATTAACAGGTGCAAGAAAGCTTTGATTGCAAAGAATACATCATTGGTTGGGGAGTTGACTAGTGGGTTTCCCCTATAGTGCATTCTGAGCAATTTCTAAAATGCCTAACTAGCATATCAAAAGAGGCGAGCGATCGCTCGCATGGAAAACAACATGAAATCAAAAACAACTTGCTAAACTAATTACAAGACTCAAAGATAGGATGGTTGAGGATGGTTTGGACATGCGGCCATGGGCTAACATTACCATGGACGAGCATGCCCAAGACACCACGCGTCCATCTACACATTCACACGTGTGCAGCCATTGCAAACTCCACAGACAACGTGCACGCCATCCCCGTCAGGCCACACACGGCGCCAGCATTCGCACCTCACCCTATCACGTGGTCAACCCGAGACACTCGTGCCTGCATGCGCCCAATGCCACCACTAACGCCCATGCTCGAGCGCCTGCCGCCCATATGCATGCCCAGAAAGCCCCAACTCAGCACCCGCCTGCGTCTGTGCGTGCCAGCAGCCCCACCTGCGCCCACCTGTGTGTCTATCCGCCTAGGAAGCATGTCCTGCACACCCAAACAGCCCAACCGCACGCCCAACATGTCTCATACGGCCATTTGAGAACCAAAACACCTAGTTTGCCCTATTTTGGTATTGGTAAGTGAAGTTTAGGGCCAATGGGGTATTTTAAGGATATTTTAGCCCTAAATTAAATAAATTTGGATTTTAAGCTAATTTTAAAATAAATTAGGATAGGATAATAATTGGAGAAGTCGAGAACTAGGAAAGAACTAGGAAGGCTTGGAGAAAGGGGAATCCTTGCCAGTAACTGTGAGTAGTTATTTTCAAATGTTTTGGTTAATACATATATGATATTATATATACGTATGATTTGAAACGCTTGGCACGATCTGGTTTACACATTTTATTCTGGTTAAAAACTCTGGATTTAGATAAATATATTTTATCTATGGTTTGTTCAAAAGCATGTATTCTACCAAAAAGTAGATACTATTTCAACATGTTTTTGTGGAAAAGGAAATGTTTAAACCTCTGGTTTGATATCAGAAAATCATACTTTTAACTGTGGTTTGAGGGATTGGATTTCAAACCACTAAAGGTTGATTGTTGTACCCTGAGGGACCACACAGGATGATCAGAAGGATCTGTGGGTCTAGATTCTGCACTTGTGGCGGAGTATCCCATTGGACAGTCAGAAGATCTCTGGATCTAGTATCTTAGCTAGTGGAGGGAATTCTCGTATAGGATGGTCAGAAGGACTGCAGTCCCAGTTCTGAGCCTATAACAAGATTCTATGCTGACATGTGCACATGGTCAGGTGATATTGAGTTCAGGGACTGTTTGCAAAACCTGGTCGTGGTTTATGTGGATCTTGTCTAGTATTTATTTATGCTCATGCTATACTACTGCTTAATATGTTTTATCAGTTGATACTCGTGTTTTGGACTTTAATTGAATATTTTGATATTTTGGATTTGACTTATATTAAAATGATTTATAAAAGGTTTTCAAAAGAAATACCTATGTTCTTATAAAAGTACTACTCACCGGGCTTCCCAGCTCATGCTTTCCAAATGTTTTTTTTCCCCACCCCCAGATAGCGTTAAGTGGAAAAGTTCCGGAGTGCCACTGGAAGTCAAGGTCTGCTACACTTCAGGAGTATTTATTTGTCTTAGTGTTTAGAAGTCATGTAAGTTTGGTTGTAGGTATTGAATTGGGAAGTTTGTAGTACTAGATGTAAAAACGTTAAATTTGTTGCAATAAAGTAAACTATTTGTACTTCATAATCTTCAGATTTATAAAAGGTGGGCAAACAAATTAGAGATGGACAGTAGGTATCACAAAAGGGTGATAGTTGTTTTCAACCTCCTTCTGGGTGAAAGAGGTAAGCTTGAGAGGGGGTGTGACAATAAACCACACTCAGGAGCAACCTTCAGATAAAACAAAATTTGTTCCAATGCAGCCCAATGATTAACTGTAGGGCATGACATATATTGACTTACAATACTCACCGAATAGGCTATATCGGATCAAGTCACTGTAAGGTGATTAAGTTTTCCCGTTAACCTTCTGTATCTTTCAGGATCTTTTGGCAATTCTCCATCTTTTGTGAGCTGTAAGTTGGGCATCATTGGGGTATTACATGGCTTAGCCCCTAGCTTCCCTGTTTCAATCAACAAGTCAAGTACATATTTTCTCTGTGATAATAGTATTCCTTTCTTGCTTCTTATTACCTTGGTTCTTAATAAGTATTTCAACATGCTCAAATCTTTTAACTATGAAGAAAGGTTTTTAGGGACTGGATGCCTAAAGCATCCTCACCAGTAATCACAATATAACCAACATGTACAACTAACAAGATGATGCCACTCTCAGATCTCTTAAAAAAGACCGAATGATCTGACGTTCTCTTCCGCATTCCAAAGCTTTCAATCACTTGACTAAATTTACCAAATCAAGCTTGTGGACTCTACTTTAATCCATACAAAGACTTAAGAAGGCGACACACATTTCCATTCTTCCCCTGAGCAACAAACCCAAGTGGTTGCTCCATATACACCTCTTTTTGAAGATCACCATGAAGAAATGCATTTTTAATATCAAGCTGATGTAAAGGTTAGTGATTGATTGAAGTTAATGAAATAAACAACCTCACAGATGCCATTTGTACTACTGGAGAAAAAGTATCAGCATAGTCGACACCATAAGTTTGTGCATAGCCTTTCGCTACAAGGCGTGCTTTTAACCGAGCAACAGAACCATCAAGATTGACTTTTAACCGCAAACACCCATTTGCAACCGATAGCTTCTTTCCTGTAGGGAGAGAAACTAAATCCCAAATACAATTGTCATCTAAGGCAGTCATCTCCACCATTGCGGCACACCAACCAGGATGCGACAAAGCTTCATGAACGATTTTAGGGATGGATACAGACTCTAAGGATGCAATGAATGAACATGTAGAAGACGACAAATGGTTATATGAAACAAAAGAGGAAATAGGATAAGCGCACTTATGTTTACCTTTACGAAGAGCAATAAGAAGATCATTATTCGTTTCTGGATCCAATGACGAAGAAGACTCTGGTACAGGGCATGAACCTGAAGGAGACGAAGAAGCCTCTAGCAGGGCATGGAACTGAAGGAGGTTGTCGTCGATTATAGACCTTAATGATGGTGGAAGAATATGGGTAGTTACAGGTAGAGATGAATCGGGAAAAGGATCAGAATGGGAAACAATTGTGTAGACGAGGAAATCATCTTCTAACTCTTTATGCTCCCCCTGACTCTTATTCGAAGAGAAAAAAGGTGAGGAAAAGGAGGAATGTTCAAAAAACGTAACATCAGAAAAGACAAGATATTTATTTAGACTAGGACAATAACACCGATACCTCTTTTGAACATAGGAATAACCAAGGAAACTACATTTTAAGGACTTTGGATCCAGTTTGGTATGTTGAGGTTGAACATCCCGAACAAAGCAGGTACAACCAAATATTTTAGATGGAATGGGAAACAAATATTGTTTGGGGCATAAAATGCGAAAAAGTATCTCACCCTTAAGAACGAAAGAGGACATGTGATTTATTCTAGGAAAAAAAAACATTGGACAAAAGAGAAGCAAACCCTAATTTACCGAAAATTTTCTTCAATGAACCATAAACAGTGAGTATATAGCCCAACCAAATACACCACCAAAGAAAGGAAGCAACTCCGATCACATTTACAAAAGACGAACAAAAACAGGCAGCGCACACGCCTACACGCACCAACATGTGGATCAATGGCAGAGGAAGGTGGTCGCGCGTGAGCCTCAGGCATTGGTCAGATGGACACTAGACTTTGGGGTTTTGTTGATCGGCATTCGGGCTCTTCGATGGACTTTGTCGGTGTCGAAAAATAGTGAAGAAAAATTACCCACCTTTTTTCGACAGCGACGGCGGTGAGCAAAAGTATAAACTCACCCCTCCACAAAACCCTAGATGTAACACAAATGGGTTATAAATTCTCAAACCCTAAAGTTCACCCAAAAAAAAAAAAAAAAAACCTAATTTTCTAGAGTCTTATACCATATAAAACTCTTAGGTTTGAGAGAATCAGAATAATTTATTCCATTCGCTAAAGATATGTATACAAGTGTACAAGAGTGACCAAAGAAGGAAAGTAAAGAAAAATATAACAAAGATATTTACAATAACAAAAACTCCCAAATATTAGAATTATAACAGGATGAAAAACACCTCATGGGCTATGAACTTTTGCAGAAATCTAAAGGACGAGGAAATATCTTTTATCTTACCAACCTATAGATAGGGAAGACTCGTGGGTCGAATCTAGAGAAGGGAGGCTATTACACTACCAAATCTATAGTCAGCAATCTCTTGGTGTGAGCACCATCAAACTGTCCTGACTGAAAGTCATTTGGAAGGATTATATCCGTAAAAGTTCATGTTCCCTCTTTAGGAACTCGACTACACTTGCCTGAACACCGAAGTCCAGTTACAAAAAGAAGTCCCTGGATGGTTCTATCTCCTTAATGCTGCAGTTTGTGTAATCAGACAAGTCAGAAAAGTATCTTCATTCACTTCCCTTTTGCTTCAAAGATTGGTCCCATTTCCTCATAGCCTGTACATTGACCGTACCTTTTGAGGGGCAAGATTGGTTTGTCTCTAATTCTAACCGATCATCCTTCAAGCTTCGGAAGAAGACTATATGGCTACAGAGCAATAGAGCTTTCATATGCGCTGTTTGGAATGAGCAAAATGCAAAGATATTCAGTGACGAGGAGAGAACAACCGAAGTTATAGTTGAGCAGATCATTTTTCTTTTGTTAGCTTTATATCTCTGTGAACATGTTCCTCCTCTTTGGCAACTATAGATTAAACTCGCTTATATCCAATTCGATAAATCTTTTGTAACTTCATTGAGATGAAATTTCTTCTTCTTTTTTTTGTTAACATTTCATGCCATCAACGAGATTGTTTCCTATTGGCAAAAAAATATAATATTTACAAAGATTCTTCTAAAAATCAAAAAGAATATTGGTAAATGTTACATTTCGAAGTCTCCCCTTAAAGCACTTCTTCAAAAGCATTTCGAAGTCTCCCCTTAAAGCACTTCTTCAAAAGCATTTCGAAGTCTCCCCTTAAAGCACTTCTTCAAAAGCATGTTGTAGCTATAACTTTTTTAATTAATGCAATCAAGAGGAACTTATTATATCATCCCTTTAGCTCTGTCGGGTCGATTTCACAACACCAATTGTAAACTTCCATTTTATTAATGAATTTAAGTTTCAAATTACTACAAGAAAAGGGAATTATTGTGTTATGAAGAAATATCTAAGAAAATAGAACCAACCATGAAAAAGACAAATATATCTGCATGATTTAGTGAATTTGGTACACACGTTAATAATACTAAAGTTAGCACAGTAATCAAATATAAGGAAGATACATGATTATATTCTTGGATTATATCAAAATGCAAAACATGAAAGAATGCAAGGAAAATTTAATATCTTACCAAGAAGGTGGTCTGGTTGCAAGATATGTTGAGTAAGAACGAGGGTCATCTTGACTACCTTCAAGTTGCAAAGGGCTTGGAGAACTTTGTTGAATCTCTGAATGTACAAGCAAAGGTCTTTTGTATTTTGCTAGAACTGACAGTCCTTCCTAATAAGCATACATTTCCAGGCATATGGTAGTGTTAATTTGGCAGGCAAATAATTTAATTCATTCTTACCGATCAAACTGATGATATGAATATTGCAACTTAAAATCTACACAAACCTTAATATGAGTAATATTTGTCATAGGAAAGTCATTGATCCCGGAAGGACACATAAATGACTACAAAACAATGATAGAGAAACCTGTTATGTGGTGAAAATTGAAAAAGTAATAATGATTTTCTGCAAACATCAAGCTAGTTCCATAGTATAGTTGTATATCATAAATTTCGTCCTAAAGAAAGGACCTTCTACACAGGGAAACCCCTCACTAGGAGTTGCCTGATGAGAATGATTGATTGGAGCAAGACCTTTATCACTCTCCATCAGTTTGACATTGCCAATTTGCTAAATAAAACGGAAAAGCAATATTTACAACCACACTATAGTAAATGTTAGATAATGAAAACGATAGTTTAGAAAGGATCTAGAATAGGAGTGCTCCACTTTTATTTTTTTTTATTTTTTTTTTTTTATTTTTTTTTTTTTTGAAACGGATACAGAACTTTGAATTAACATAGGGAGTTGCCACTCATGTGCATTCCATAAGGCTGAGATGTAAGCACCAAATTACAGAGAAAAATTATCAAGAAATACCTTTAAGCCGAGTGCCCCTGCACTCAGGAGACTTTCCAGAGCACTTGAATTGAAAGCATTCTCAGGAACAAGACCTCCCCAGAAACCTTCGATTAATATTTAATAGAATTGAAATTAGTCCTTGGATTAAAACAATAGAGTTAGAAAAGTAAAGTTTTGAGTATACCAACGTCAACATAAATTCTTCCTTCAGCAGCCTTAATCTAATAATAGAGTAATAAACATTAGTAGAAACTAGAAGGGCACTGAAAATTTATATATGCTTACGCTGTGAGAGAGAGAGAAGATCCTTTGATCAATGAATTTACAATAATCACTAAAATATTTCCAGAAAAAAATAAATAAAAAACTAACCTTGAGTTTTAGAGTTTCTTCAGATGTAGTAGATGGAAAATTATTTAACGGCATGTCAACCAGCGTAGTTACGCCACCTGTACAAACATATCGATATCAGTTTATCGGGTTGTCCATATGGCCTAAAGTAAAGTTCATATGAAATTTGAAAACTGTAAAACTCTTAGGTTTGAAAGAATGAGAATACTTTATTCCATTCACTAAAGATACGAACATATACAAGTATACAAGAAGAAAGAAAGCATAGAAAAGGCCATAAAAGGAAAATATAACAAAGATATTTATAATAATGAAAATCCCTAATATTAGAACTATAACACTCCCCCTCAAGTTGGAGCATATATGTTAATCATGCCCAACTTGTTACATAGATAATCTATACGTGTTCCATTCAATGTTTTCGTGAAGAGATCTCCTAATTGTTCTCCAATCTTCACATATCATGTAGATACCAAACTTTGTTGAATTTTCTCACGTACAAAATGACAATCAACTTCAATATGTTTAGTCCTTTCACGGAATACTGGATTAGACGTGATATGAAGTGTTGCTTGATTATTGCACCACAATCAATTTTGTCGGTGTGGTGATTTCAAATCCCAACTCAACAAGAAGTTGATATATCCAAATCAATTCACACAGACTGTGTCATTGCTTTATATTTTGATTTCGTACTTGAACGTGACACCACATTTTGCTTCTTACTCTTCCAAGAAATCAAATTACCACCAACAAAAACACAATATCCTAAAGTTCATCTTCTGTCTTCTCTAGATCCTGCCCAATCGGCGTCTGAGAAACATTCAATATTAGTATGACCATAATCTTTAAACCACGTCTGAGAGCAGCCTTCAGATAACACAAAATTTGTTCCAATGCTGCCCAATGATCAATTGTAGGGCATGACATATACTAACTCACAATATTCACCGAATGGGCTATGTCGAGTCAAGTCACTATAAATAATTAAGTTTTCCCACTAACCTCCTATATCTTTTAGGATCTTTTAGCAATTCTCCATCTTTTGTGAGCTGTAAGTCAGGCATCACTACATCGCTTAACCCCTAGCTTCCCTGTTTCAATCAACAAGTCAAGTACATATTTTCTCTGTGATAATAGTATTCCTTTCTTGCTTCTTATTATCTCAATTCCTAAGAAATATTTCAACATGCCCAAATCTTTTGAATGGAATTGACCATTAAGAAAGGTCTTTAAAGACTAGATACCTAAAACATCATCACCAGTAATCACAATATCATCAACATATACGACTAACAAGATGACACCACTCTCAGATCTCTTAAAAAAGACCGAATGATCTGACATGCTCTTCCACATTCTAAAGCTTTCAATCACCTGACTAAATTTACCAAACCAAGCCTGTGGACTCTGCTTTAATCCATAAAAAGATTTACGAAGGCGATACACCTTTCCATTCATCCCCTGAGCAACAAACCCTGGTGGTTGCTCCATCTATACCTCTTCTTGAAGATCACCATGAAGAAATGCATTTTTAATATCAAGTTGATGTAAAGGCTAATGATTGATTGAAGCTAATGATGTAACAACCTCACAAGTGTCATTTTTGCTACTGGAGAAAAAGTATCAACATAGTCAACGTTATAAGTTTGTGCGTAGCCTTTCGCTACATGGTGTGCTTTTAACCAAGCGACAGAACCATCAGGATTGACTTTAACCTCAAACACCCATTTGCAACCAATTGCCTTCTTTCCTACAGGGAGAGAAACTAAATTCCAAGTACAATTGTCATCTAAAGCAGTCATCTCCTCCACCATTGCAGCACACCAACCAGGATGAGACAAAGCTTCATGAACGGTTTTAGAGATGGATACAGACTCTAAGGATGCAATAAATGAATATGTAGAAGACGACAAATGGTATATGAAACAAAAGAGGAAATAGGATGAGCGCACTTACATTTACCTTTACGAAGAGCAATAGGAAGATCGTCACTCGTTTCTGGATCCAATGACAAAAAATACTCTGATACAGGGCATGGAACTGAAGGAGACGAAGAAGCCTCTGGTACAGGGCATGGAACGGAAGGAGGTTGTCCTCGATTATAGACTTTAACGATGGGTGGAAGAATAGAGGTAGTCACAAGTAAAGATGAATCGGGATGAGGATCAGAAGGGGAAACAATTGTGTAGCCAAGGAAATCATCTTCTAACTCTTTATGCTCCCCCTGACTCTTATTCAAGGAGAAAGAAGGCAAGGAAAATAATGAGGAATGTTCAAAAAACGTGACATCAGAAGAGACAAGATATTTATTTAGACTAGGACAATAACACCAATACCCCTTTTGAACATGGGAATAACCAAAGGAAATACATTTTAAGGACTTTGGATCCAGATTGGTATGTTGAGGCCGAACATCCCAAACAAAGTAGGTACAACCAAATATTTTAGGTGGAATGGGAAACAAATATTGTTTAGGACATAAAGTACGAAAAGGTATCTCACCCTTAAGAATGGATAAGGGCATGCGATTTATTAAGAAACAAGTTGTAGAAACATCATCAGCCTAAAAGGATTTTGGAACATGCATCTAAAACATCAAGGCTCTAGCTGTCTCAAGAAGATGATGATTCTTTCGTTCCGCAACCCTATTTTGAGATGGAGTATCAACACAAGAAATCGTGGATTGATGACAGCGGAAGGTGGCCACGCGTGAGCCTCATGCGCAGGTCAGATGGACACCAGACTTTGGGGTTCTATAGATCAACGACTGGGCTCCTCAATGGACTGGCAGTGTCGAAAAATGGTGAAGAAAAACAACACACTTTTTTCCAGCGACGGCTGACAGTGGATGGTGGCAGCTGACGACGGTGAACAAACCGAAGACAGCAACAGTGAGCAAAAGTATAAACCCACCCCTCCACAAAACCCTAGATGTAACACAAATGGGTTCTAAATTCTCAAACCCTAAAGTTCACAAAAAAAACCTAATTTTCTATAGCTCTAATACGATGTAAAACTCTTAGGTATGAGAGAACGAGAATACTTTGTTCCATTCACTAAAAATATGAATATATACAAGTGTACAAGAATGATCAAAGAAGGAAAGCATAGAAAAGGCCATAAAAGGAAAATATAACAAAGGTATTTACAATAATAAAAATCTCTAATATCAGAACTATAACAAAAATATTATTTAAAAAAAATGAAAAGAGAAAAAACAACTTAAGAAAGTTATTGGAATAAAATATTCTGAATTCAATAGAAACGAGTCTACGTGGTTTAGAAGCCATAAATATTGACTTGGAACTTAAAAAAGATGCAACTTCTGCTGGTGGATGACAAGGTCTTCTTGGTACAGCTATTCCTTCCACCTTACCAAATATGAAGGCTTCTAAAGAAAGAAATGACATAGGGCAAAATCATACCAGCGGCTGCAGCTTTTGTTCCGGATGGAAACCCTTCCCATTCAGACCGTCCAGGATCATCAAGATGAACATGGCTGCCAAGAAATCAATAGCACAATTGATAATATTCCCCCTGAAGAAATAGATCATGTCCACTGGATAAACCCCCTCAAATGAAGCGAACTAATTCAAGGAGAAATAAGACCTAACGCTATTCTAGGAACCAGGTCCAGTCAAATGGTAATGGACTTTCAAATTGGTGTCAATTTAAAGCCAAAACAAATTTTTGAGAGCGTGATCATACACTTGAGATCTCTAAAATATAGAACTTGAAATTTCCAACTAAATATATAGAATCTAGCCACCCAGCACAAAATCTATCTAATTATTTTCCTCCTGAGAAATATATAATAGATTGATTGCTGTACTAAAAACTATTCTCTTTTTAATATCCTGTAACTATCAGAAACTACAAATGACATTTATTTTGAACGATCAAAAAAATGATTTTTGGGTCTTACATGTCAACCAAGCCAGGCATTACAACAGCATCTACATAATCAATTACGTGATGACCCATAATCTTCCCATGTCTTTCTTCTTCCTTAACAATGGATACAATCTTCCCTTCATTTATCTCAACTGCCCAATTTAGTATTTGATAAAGAAAATCCATAAGATGTCAAGAAAAGCAAGATACAAAGCCATAAGTGACAAAGAAACACCTCCTGATTAGTTAGTAATCAACTGATTTATCAGAGAAGTATTGTATTTTTAAACATAACATAGAGGGAAAACAAGATGTCAAGGTGTGGGTGCTCAGAGTAGATCGAAACCAACTCTATGAGAGTCAAAAATAACCTAGAGTGAAAATAATGGGTAAAGCGTGCAGAGTAGACTCCTTAAGATAATGCTTTTCTTTGTGAACTACAGCATTAACTAGAGGTACTAACCAGCACCAGAAATGACTCCTTGTGGCGTAACAATGCGCTTGCTTGTTATCCAAAAGTGCTTGTGAGGAAGGAGGCTGCATCCATTCTGAGAGGTTGAAACCAAAATGTAAAACTCTTTCACATGACTTACAAAACTAATCATACCTGAAACAGTATAAACCCAAAATACATAGGACCCATCTATGATTGCAGCATGAAGTAAACAACTTTCATACAATTGATGTACTTGCCATAGACACATTTCATCTCCTTTGCATAGCTACGTAAATATAAACCTTTCACAGAAATTAAAAATCATATTCGTCCACAATTGAGCAATCAATTGGGATTAAAAATTGTGATAGAGACCCCGCTGTGGCACAACAATTCAACAGTTTGGCAATTAAATATCACCACTAAACCCAGAAGCAGCTTAAGCTAGGATAAATTTGGTCATTACATACATATCATCGTAATGTTCTTCTTGAATAAAATTAAGCTAGGATAAAATCACGCCGAACACGTATACAAAACGAGTTCAAAAAACTTTTGACACCGCGTAAAATTACTAACATAGATAACAACTTAAGTCGCTAAGTTAGAACCCATTCATCAGTTAATATATTCCCAAAATTTCAAGAACTCGATGATTGAAATTTAATTCCAACACCAGCACAGGAATGAAAACATCTACAAATGATGTTCGTTCTAAATTAAATATTGTAAAGAAACAAAAGAAGCCTAATCACACCGGAACCATGTCCATATCTTATGAAACCAAGTTCTTCGATTTCCATCTGGTTGACGATGTGGAAGATAACAAATGAGAAACAAAAGAAAAACACAAAAAATACGGATTAAAAGTCACTGAAGCTTACCTGGGATGGATCCTGTAAGTAGAAAACTAAGAAAATGGAAGCGACCAAAGTTAGTAGAGGAAGTAGCTTCCACTGCAGCAAATTCATCGTAATTCTTTCCCTCTCTCGTACTCACTAATGTGAATGGAATCAACGCTCGTCAAGTATGGATGAATTTGAATTATCTCACCGTCGCCGGCTTCACGCCAAGGAATTCACCTCATCGTCCGACCATTGATGGGCGATTGAATCAGTCATTCGCTAATCACATAATTTTGTTAACTATTATAATAAATAAAAAAAAAATTGAATATTTTTAGTATCTAACTAGCGATTTGATATATCTGATTTTATGTTCATATTCTTTTAAAGAAAAAATAAATAAATAACTCATCTAATCTTTACCTACCAAAAAAGCATATTCAAAAAATTTCCTCATAAAATCTTACAAAACCTATTTGAATATCTTTAACATTCAATAAAAAAGTTATTCGTTTACCTTCATATTTTTCCCTTTAATTTTCTTCTTTTTCACTAGTTAATACGAGTCCCTTTTCTATTGCATTCTATTACTTGCACTTCAAATATCTCTAATGTTGTTTTTTGTATTATTTTTCAGTGTTTGTATCATATTTTGTACTATTGTCATAAGCTTGACATTTTATGATTTTTCGTAGATTTAGTAGATTATATTTAGTATATTTGTGTTAAATTTATCTATGTCCTAGATTTGTTTTAAAGAAAAAAAAATGTGTCTTCAACGTATCAGTATCTTAGTTTTTTAGAAATCGACGAATCGTTGTATCTTATCGTATATGTATCTGTGTCTATGCTTCATAGAAAATTATCGAGGCTCCCTTCTCAATTGGACTCTGATTAAGTATCTGTATTACGGTGTTTTTGTATAAATGACTGAAAAAATAGGTACAGAAAATATCAAATGATCCAAGTTTTTTTTAAAAAATATCGAATCATCTTTTGTTGACGTCAAGTTCAAGTAAAATTACCAAAATATACTTGTGCATACGCAGAAAAGCATATCACTCTTTCTTGGTCTTGCTCTATACCTCTCCCCCTCTCTTTCCCTCCATATATCTCGCCCTCTCCCCCTCTCTTTTCATATCTCTCACTCTCTCTCAATCTCTCTCTCTCGCTTTCTCTAGTTCTATCAACTTTGGTTTTGCCAAAGTTAGTTAGAGAAGAAGTCGTGTGTATCATCCACAAAGAAGAAGAACAATTGATGCCCTGCAAGTTGGATTTTCAATGCCACCAAGAAGAAGGAAAGAGAACAAGAATAATGAATAAAAGATTTTCGCCAAGTTCATCTGTCGGAGAAGAAGAAGAGGAAGGAAAGAGAAAAAGAAAAAGAAAAAAAAGGTCGAAGGTTATGCAGAAAAGAAGAAAAGAGGAAAAGAGAGAAATAAATTTGAAGGACAAATTCGTAACTCACTCATCTATGACATCAACAAAAGATCGTTTGTTTTTTTTTTTAAAAAAAAAAAAGGGTCATTTGCCATTTTGGGCTCAATTTTTGGGTCATCCATACAAATATTCCCTGTATTACTATAAGAGGCTTTTAAGACGACATTTTTTAGTACCTGGGCAACATGTCAATTATGAACTTTGCTCAACAATTTTCTTCCTTCATAAAATGGTCAGAAATAGCCTCAAAATTCGCTCTTTCACAACTAGCACAGGTTTTAGAAAATCGTTTAAATAATTTTTCTCGTTGCGACTGAGATCAAGCCCGAAGATTTGAATGAAAAATTAACCTTTTCATCTTATATCCCAACTATCTGATTGTTTTGGGTTTTGTCGGTCGAATCTCGGCAAACACCAAAACTCTTCGTAATTTTTCAATTTTTACTTAATCTTTTCCATATTTTAAAAATCACACTTCAATCATCAAAGATTCATTTGGAAAATTCGTATAGATGATTGGTAAATTCATTTGGAAACAGAAATTAGAAGCAACATTTGATATAAGATTCGGATGAAATTTAGAGAAAATTCGAAAAAAATGTAAGATTTGATATAAGATTCATAAAATAATAATAATGATAATAATTTTTAAAATGATGTAGAATTAGTGTTCATCTCGGGCAAGATTAACAAATTTTCACTTTTGTCGAGTGTTCATGCTATTTTTAAATTAATTTTTGAAAACGTAATTTCACTTTTTTTTATTAAAAAAAAGTGTTGTCACTAAATTATATTTTAATTTATTAAATTAAATAGACAGGTTAAGCCATAATATTAGGGAAAAAGCAAAACAAAACAAAATTTTTATTTCTTATGAATATTATAATAATAAATAGATGTACATTGCTTAATATCCCAAAAGTCATGTGTTAATGGTTGTCCATGTACCTTGTAATTATTGTCTATGTCCACATTCTACTTGTCATTTTGTCTAAAAATAATGGCATTTGGTGAATCTTAAAAATAAACATTTGGCAAATTCCATACAAATTGGAGAAAGTTGAGAAATTTGAGAATTTTCTCATTTCTTATTTTGATATTTTATTTTATTTTTTTATTTATATATTATATTATATTTATTTTAATATTATATTTGATTACCATATGTGTTCCCGTTGTGCTCCTCAAATTCACAACACGTTATCAGCACAACATCCTATCGTTTTTCCCACTAAAAGTAGATCTTAAAGGTATGTCGGTTTTTTCCCTCTTCATCATAATTAATAAGTTTAATGTTATTTTGCATATTCAATATTTATTAAATTTCTAACATAAGTACAATATTTTTTTATGATAATATTGTCATGACAAATCTCACAAAATTAGAATTTGCCGCCCTTGATATTAACGACAATAATTATTTGTCATGGGTACTGGATGTCGAAATCCACTTGGATGCTATGAATCTTGGGGAGACTATTAGAGAAGGAAACACGACATTCAGTAAGGATAAAGCAAAAGCTATGATTTTCCTTTGTCATCATATTTGTGAGGGATTGAAAATGGAGTATCTTATAATAAAAGATCCTCGTATCTTGTGAAAAAAAATTGAAAGATAGGTATGATCATAAAAAAACAGTTATTCTTCCTAAAGTTCGCTATGAGTGGATGCACTTGATGCTACAAGCTTTCAAATTAGTAAGTGATTACAACTCCGCATTATCTAAAATTAGTTTGAAATTGTTATTATGTGGAGAGAAAATTATTGATTCTGATATGTTAGAGAAGACATTTTCTACATTTCATGTCTCAAATATGCTCCTGCAGCAGCAATATCGAGAAAAAGGTTTTAAATAGTATTCAAAACTAATTTCATGTCTTCTCGTGGTCAAACAAAATAACGAGTTATTGATGAAAAATCATGAATCTCGACCAATCAGAACAATATCATTCCCTGAAGTGAATGCTGTGAATATTAATAATTATAGTTGAGGTCGTAGTCATGATCGTGGCCAAGGTCATGACCGTGGTCGTGGTAGAGGAAGAAATAATTATTATTTTCGTGGTGCTCGCTCTAATCATTCAAATTTCAAAAGAACCATGCAAAATGATGATCACGAAGGAAAAGCTTCACAAGATAAAAATTCAAAAAGTGTTGAAAATAAATGCTTCTGATGCAAAATGACTGGGCATTGGTCACGTACCTGTCGTACGTCAAAACATTTAATTAACCTCTATCAAACCTCCCTGAAGGAAAAAGTGAAAAATGTGGAAGCAAATTTTGCATACTAGGATAATAATATATTTGACCCATCCCACATGACAAATTTGGATGTGGTGCCTGAAGAGAAGATTTGCACAGTTGATAGAACATCAAATGTTTCTTTTGACTTTGAGAATATCTGGACTTAATGTTGTTTTTTTAAAAAATCTATCTTCATGTTTTTTTAGTAACTTTCGTATATTTTAAGTGTTGTTTTTCTTATTGTAATTATTATTTTTTAATTAAGAAACATGGAACATTTTCATATGTTGAGTATTTAAAAAATGAACAAAGAAGATCTATGTCTGGCAGATAGTGCAACTACATATACAATACTTACAAGTAAAAGATATTTTTCCAAACTGATAATACTGGAAACAAAAGTAATACGATATTAGATTCTTCAAACCCGATCGAAAGTTTTGGAAAATCAAATAATATTTTTCCTAGAGGAATAAAATTTACAATTGTCAATGCATTGTTCTCTAGTCAATTAAAAAGAAATCTTATAAGTTTTAAAGATATACGTTACAATGGTTATCATATTGAGATTGATAGTAAGAATAATGTGGAATATCTATATATCATATCCACTGTCTCAAATGAAAAACGTATATTGGAAGAGTTGTGTGCTTTATCTTTTTGATTATATTATACTCATATAGAAGTAATTGAAATATATCCAACAATGAATCTGAAGTTCATGAATCCAGACATATTTACAATTTGGCATGACCGATTGGGTCATTCAAATCTATAATGATGAGAAGAATTATTGAGAATTCAAATGGACATCCATTAAAGAGCCAGAAGATTCTTCAATCTAATGAATTATCATGTGATGCTTGCTTTTAAGGAAAATTGATAATTAGACCATCACCAGCTAAAGTGTGAACTGAATCACCTGTAATTTTAGAAAAAATTCATGGTGATATACATGGACCTATTAACCCACCAAATGGACTATTTAGATATTTTATGGTATTAATAGATGCATCCAGTAGATGATCACACGTGTGCTTATTATCAAGTTGAAATCTTACATTTGCAAGATTACTTGCTCAAATAATTAAATTAAGAGCACAATTTACTGATTATACAATTAAGACCATTCGTCTTGATAATGCTGGTAAATTTACATCTCAAGCTTATGTCAATCTGGATAAGTGTTGAACATCCTATAGCTTATGTTCATACACAAAATGGTTTAGCATAATCATTTATAAAACATTTGCAATTAATTGCAATACCATTACTTATCCTAAGCTTCCTTCATATGTACGGGGACACGCTATTTTGCATGCAATGTCATTTGTACGCATTAGGCCAATAGCTTATCATAAATACTCGCAATTACAATTAGCTTATAGTCATGAGCCAAATATTTCCCATATGAGAATTTTTAGATGTGCAATATATGTTCCAATTGCTCCACCACAAGCATTAAGATAGGTCTTCAAAGGAGGTTAGGAATTTATGTTAGATATGATTTCCCATCAATTATTAAATATCTTGAACCTCTGACGGGTGATGTATTTGTTGCCGATTTACTGATTTTCATTTTAATGATAAATTTTCCAACATTAGGGGAAGAAATTAAGAAATTGGAAAAAGAAATTACATGGATGCATCGTTATTATCTCATTTAGATCCCCGTACAGATCATCGTGAACTTGAGGTTCAGAAAATAATTCATTTGCAAAATATAGCAAATCAATTACCATATGCATTTATAGATGTAAAGAAAGTAACTAAGTCACATATACCATCTGCAAATAGAGTTGGCAAAAATCCCCACGGGGTCGGGCCCCCATCCCGATTGGGGCGAAGAATCCCCGGTTCGACCCCCATCCCCGGTCATTAGGAAAATTCCATACAAATTGGAGAAAGTAGAGAAATTTGAGAATTTTCTTGTTTCTCATTTTGTTATTTTATTTATTTATTATGTTTTATTTATTTTATTATTATATTATATTTATTTTAATATTATATTCTATTACCATCCGCTTTCCTGTTGTGCTCCTCAAATTCATAACATTATTCACTTTGTTAACATGAGTATAATTGAATTTTCATGCATCTATAATCATTCTAAAAGGTTGTATTTGAAAATTATGATAGACATACCCTCCTTTCTTTGAGGCATGAGGTTTACTATTTGTAGTAATTATAGTTTGTATTTATGGTTCGAACTATTTTAGTATGGAATAAACCATTATTTTCTTCTTAGTTAGGGCACTTGAGGATTTCCGCCGCTGGGTATTGGGTCAATTGTTGTGTGACACACAACTGAGCGGGCTGGGTATTGGGTCAGTTGTTGGGTAGGAAGGTTTGGGCTCGTGTGGAGTGGAGGCCTAGGAAGTGAAAGGTGTGTTTGGGAGCCTAGAGGGTGTTGGGGGCTCGGAGGAAAACCGGGTTGTGAGGGTGGGTTGGGTTGGGCCTTGAGGGAGCTGGGATGAATGGGTCCGTTGGGATTGGGCTGAGGCTGAGTGAAGGGAGTGGACTGGTGCAGAGGGAGCTGGAGAAAGGGTCGAAAGGCGTAGGGTGTCGGTGGGTGAGTCGTGTGGTGTTGGGTCGGAGTTGGAAGGTTCCGGGCGGGGGCAGAAGTCAGGCATGAGGAGGTTCTCGAGCTGGGCTTTGTGGAAGTGAGGGTCGTTCGGAGGACACATGAGGTTTTGTGCGGGAAAGAGGGGTGTGGGTTAGGTTTCGGCGTGAAAGGGGAAAATTCGTAGGCCCCTTTTGGGTCTAAGTTGAAGGTAATTTAGAGTTCATTTGCCCATTGGTTGAAAATGATAAAGTTATTGTTAAACCTTGTGAGGAGATTATTGATGAGGGTGTGTTGTGGGATAAATCTTTGGTTGGTCAATTTGTGGATGCCAAACTCCCGTATTCTGTTATTTGCCGACTTATTCAGAGAATTTGGGGATATGTAGAGATGCCAACTATTACCTTGTTGGAGAACGATTTGATTATCTTTAAATTTAAGAAGGTAGAGTCACGGGATTGGGTGCTGAAGAATGGTCCATGGCACTTGGGTGGCAAGCCCATCTTATTACGATAGTGGTCCCCAGGTATTATTCCTAAAACCTTTGTTTTTATTTTGTTCCTATCTGGATTAAACTTGAGCATGTTCCCCTAGAGTTGTGGACGGATAAGGGTTTAGCAGTGGTAGCTAGTGTTATGGGTAAACCTGCCTTTTTTTATGTTTGCAACAAAGAGGGGATAATGGTTATCATATGCGAGGGTTGTGTTCAGGTGGATGGTGATTCATTAATGCCCCTATCAGTCACTGTTAGAATGCAGGGCCAGGAGTTTATTATTCCAGTAGTGTATGAGTGGAAACCTCGTAGGTGTTTCTGTTATGGTTCCTTTGGGCATGCTGGGGCTGTGTTATGAGAAACAGGGTGTGGATAAGGGTCAGGAGTTGTGTATTATGGTAGTTAATGAGGGGTGTTTGGGGGAGAATTGGGGAATTGAGGGTGTGAGGAAAGGCCAGGATTTGGGTATTGGTGCGAGGAAGTTAACCAAGTGAAAGGGAATAAGGGCATGGGGTGTGCTGACGAGTTTTACTATGGTTAGTCGTCATAGGCATGATAAGGAGGTGTAGGGCATAGGGGTGGAAGTGGGTCACCGAGTTCGGCGCATTCGAGGAGCATAGTAGTTTATGGGTTTCATGGAATTACTGGGTTTGTAAAGCATATTGATGATCGTAATCAGTTTGATGTTTTGTGTGATGAGGGGGGAAGACTCGTTGGCTTTGGCTCTTAGTGCAGGCAGGTCCTGATCGTTGTCTGTTATTGGATGAGATGTTCGGGAATTCGGGTAAAGGCCCAGTGGAAGGTGGTAGAGTATTTCTTATAAGGTTCATGATTTGGTGTCCTGGAATGTTAGGAGGTTGAATGACCCTATCAAGTGTAGGGTGGTGGCAGACATTCTGGCTTCCTCCTCTGTTACTTCTGGCTGTTTGCTTAAACGAGGTTCATCGCGAGAATTTTGATATGGTGAGGGTAGGTTTGGTGATGCTTGGAATGTGGAGTGGGAGGATCTGGGCCGGTGATGTATTCCTCAACAACTTCTTAGAGTGGTTAGCTGTGAAGGACAGGCTAGGTACGCGGATAGTCGAGAAGTTAGGGAAGGTTGGTTCAGAAGGAGGGTGTCTTCTGGTGAGGGAGGTGTGGATCAGTGGATCATTTATTTTTGAGTGGTGGGTTTAGGAAAAGTGTGTTCTCGGGTGCTACGTCATATGGTTCGTCGCATGGGTGGCGGTTGGGATGATATAGGCTGGAGTTGGTTAGCCGAGTGGGGGTCGGGTAAGGGGGTGCGTAGTAAGTTGTTCCGTGTTTTCTAGTGTGCTTCCATATACTACATCTGGCAGGAGCGTAATCGGTGGTTGCATGGAGGTCGACCGAGATCGGTGTCAGCTCTAGTTCACCTTATGATCTCTACGGTTCGTGCTCGTCATGCTTCCTGGCGGGTTGACCTTCTTGGTCTTATCTAGTGTGTTTACAAATGTTTTTTTCTTTTTTATCTTTACATTGTTCTTTGTTTTGTTATTGTCCCTAGTTTGTGGGGTTTTGGGTTCTTTTCTCTAGCTTTCTCCCTGGTGGTTTGCGACTTTATTTTTATGTGTTGGTTTTGTTCTGGTCTTATCTTGTGGACTTTGTTTTGGTTTGTTTGCCCTGTCTTTGCTTGTACTTTATTGCTTTGATGCTTTGATCCCGGGCTATGAGATCCCCTTGTTGTTGTATAATAATATCACCTATTCTAAAAAAAAAACTATTTTAGTATGGGTAATAATAGTTTGTTTTATGTTGTAATTTTGTAGTCTGAGTTACATGTGAGGAGAAAAGATATTTACAAAATAGTAAACATGACAGACAACGAGGGTCTTCAAATAATTTCACTATCGCTAAGGTTGTACAAATAAACTGATAATTCGGAAAACCTGAGTTAACCAACCCAAACTGCAAGGGTTGGGTTGGGTTGGATTAAAAATTTTGAGAATAGTCTAGTTCGGTTTGATTCTTGGGTTATAAATCTTTTTTTAAAAAAAAAAAAAAAAAAAACTGATTCAACCCGAACCGAAGCATTATACTTTTTGGGTATTTCTTTTTGGGATTTGATGGGTTAAGCATCTTAAGGCCAACCCTTTTTAGGGTAAGAGTTTATGAAGCCAAGGCTTCTCACACTCTTTCCCATTGGTTTAAATAGTAAACACTATTCAAATTCATGAGTTACATTTTTTTTCTTTTATTTAATCTAGGAATTCGCCAACCAACTTTCAGACACCACCTCTGGTGACCACCATCGACGAACCTCTGGTTGCCACTACCAGAGACCCCACCGATGAACTTCCAACGACCGCACCGACGAATTTTCGGTGACCCCCACCAGCGAACTTCCGGTGACCCCACCTGCAAACTTCCAACCACAAACTCTGATTGCCATTAACCAACCTTAAAAACATTAATAAGAACACTTCTAGTATATAACAAACCAAACCAACTTGTCTATAAAAATATTTTTAAGAAAGAGTTGTCAAACATATGTGTTTTTTTATTTGAAGGAGTTTTTATCAAAAGTGTCAAAATAAAATTAAATTTTTGAAAATCTTCTTTTTCTAAGTCATTCTAAACATGCCTTCAGTTTAATTACAATAATATTTTTTTTTAAATGCACTATCTTTCTTCTATTTTTTTTCCTTTCATAGTCTTTTTTAATTATTATTATTTATTAGATTTTTATTAGTTCTCTCTCTTCTGTTGTTTGTTTAACATTAATGTTTTCTTTATTTTAGGACATTTCATTTATTTTCTTCTATGTTTCCAAATGAAAATCGACCTCACCTTGTAAGATTATGAAAAAATGAAAAATTTATAACCACAAGAAACTTCCCTTACATGCTTCTCTTCATAATAATAATAACAACAACAATAATAATTGAATAGTAAGAAGTGTTGAAAAAGTAAATTGGGTTCGATTTTTATATAAAATAATAGCCGATTGGACTACAATTGCATAATTAGATAATTAGGTACATTTGTTTAGGTTATATGTGCAGAAAGCCCTAACTTAAATTAATTAGAGTGACAAAACTCTATTAAGTTTTATTTCAAAATCGAGTAAAATAATAATATCAAATTATTAAAATAATAAATTAAATTAAATTATAATTGTATTCAAATCTCTATTTAGTGAAAAAAAATATATATATACATTTTTCCAACCTTTTTAGTTTATTTTACATTAAACTATTAAAATAAAAATGATAAATTCAAACTAATCTAAAATCTAAACATTAATTAAATACAAGAAAATATTTCACAAGCTCAAGATTTATAAATTTGTAATTCATTCCCAAGTTTCCTAAGCTTGAGATTCTCAGTCCCAAATAACTCTTATTAAAAAATGAATCCAACTCAACCCAACCAAGAAATATTTGGGTTGGGTGGGTTCGGGTTAATCGGGTTATTTACTTAAAATTTTGTTATAAAAAAAGCAAAACAAAAATATGTAAAAGTCCAATATTTTCATATATTGAATTAAGATTAACAACTCAATTTTAATTTATATAGTGAAAAAAGTGCAAAGAAACTACTTTTAAGAGTTGTTGAAGAATAAATATTAAAAAATATTGGAATTAAATAAAAATAAAATCAATATATGTACAAATAATTGTATTATAAGTAATAAAAAAATATATTTTAAAGTTCATAATAAATTTGGGTTGTTTTGAGTTATATTAAGTGAATCTATGAACTAACTCAACCCATAAATTTTCATTTATTTGAACCCAACCCAACCCAAATGAGTTGATAACCCGACCTAAACTGTAGGAGTTGGGTTGGGTTGGGTTGATCGGATTTTTTGAACACCCCTAATCCGAGACTTCGAAAACTTGCATTTCAAATACAGTTTTTTAAACTCCACTTAAACCTCCAAACCTAAATCACAGGGAACATTTCTAACCTGTACACCAAATCTCCTTTAGATTTCCTTCCTTGTTTCATTTAGTGCCGCTTACACCCATTCTTCTCTCTCTCAACTTTTAGCAACCCATCACCAAGGCCAGTAACTCTCGCTCTCTATATTCTTTTTCTTCTACAAAATCATAGCAAGACCATTTTTCTTTTCCTTATGGTTTGTTCTTCTCATCCTCTTCCCGTTCATTCTTCTTTTTCATCTTTCTTCTTCTTAACTTTTTATCTTCTTCTAATTATTCTTTTTTCTTCTTCCACTTGGATCCTAGTTTTTTCTTTGTCCCAACAACTTCCTCAGCTGCCATTGACGTTTGCAACACCTTCGGCCACCTTTGGCTACTCAGTTTATTTTCTTTTAACATTTACCTCTAATTTCATTTGCCATCAACATGCTTCAACATTTTGGTGTTGAATCGGGATGAGAGTATGAGTTTTTGGAGGTCAAATCGGAGGAGATTTCCGTTCTTGGTTATATTTGAGAAAGTACTAACCAATTGCAAAGAATATACACCCTCTAGCTTTAAGGTTCTCGAAAGAAAATGCATTAAAAAAATACAGTCATATACGCGATGAATCCAATCCGACCCAATCTAGAAATACAAAGGTTGGGTTGGGTTGTTTATTTGTATAGGGTTGCTTGGGTTGGGAAATTGACTAACCCGAAATTTTGGATTGGGTTATAAAACCTCCCTAACCCGACCTAATTCGACCCATGTATATCTCTAACTTTCACTAAGGGTGAGGTATAATAATTAAATACTTCAACTATTATAATGGGATGCCCAAACATCAAGTGACCTATAATAGCGCCCCACCTCGACCAAAATAAGTTGAGGGTTCAAAAATCCTCTAAATGATTTAAATAGAAAAAAGATTGGAAAAGTTTCGAAAAATGAATTGAGTTATGTTCGAACAAAAAAATTTCAATTCATAAACCAAAATTTCATTTCTAGAGAAAAACCAACTCAATCCAAATCGAAAAGAATTTCTAACCTAAGATGGGTTAAGTTGTCTGAGTTGTTCAAAACACTTTAGGCCACGTTTACTCAAAGGGGACGTAATAAATTATTGGTAATTTGAAAAGTTGGTCCCATTTGATTACGTTGTTGTTGTTTACCTGTGTTCCATAATCGTAATGAAATGTGTGAAGCCCACTTCTAAGTTTGTAATAGAAAAACACAATCAAATTGAGGCGTGGAGAGTAATCAATCTGATTGTGTTTCAAAATTACATGAGACCTATTAGCCAATATCGTTATCGTTTCTTACCATTATTTTTAAAATATGAAAAGTATGAATCTAGCACATTTACTATTACCGTTATCGTTTGATCCTAAACGGTAACAGTAACTATAAATGTGACAAATTTATAATTATAAATAAACATGATTAAAAGTCATCCAAAAATTCATCTAGTTGCATTAGTTGTCATCCAATTGAAAGGATACACGAGTATCCATTGTGGAAGTGATCGCGTCCTAATTCTAATAACATATTGAAAATATAAAAGACGGAAACAAGATATACAAGATCTATTAAGCATATATTTGTGTAGAAATTAAATAGGAAAAAAAGATTCAAAATTCAGAGACCATTGAAGACTAATCTCTTCTCAATTCCTCTCCGGAACTCGAATACAACGAACACTTTAATCGTAAAAACGCAGCAATCAATCGAACACCGTCACGTGGAAACCTCGCTATTCTCGGGATAGAAAATCGATGAGAGTTGTGGGTTTCAAGATTAATTTAGAGAAAGGATTTGAAGAAAATAATTTGAGAGAATAAGGTGATATCACACCCCACATCCAAAATCTATACACTTTAGGTGTATTTATAACTGAGCAACAAGAAGATGAAAGAACAAATCTATTCATCTTCCATATGTCAATTAATGAGAGAATATGAAGGGAAAAATTTTGTTTGAAACCAATTCTCTTATAAAAAAAACATTTAATCAAACAAAAAACTAATTTTTCTTTAATTAATAAATATACATAAATTCATTCATTTTCTATATGCCAATTAATGAAAGAATATGAAGAGAAAATGTTATTTAGAAACAATTCTCTAATTAAAAAACATTTAATCAAACAAAAAACTAATTTTTCTTTAATTAATAAATATACATAAATTCATTCATTTTCTATATGCCAATTAATGAAAGAATATGAAGAGAAAATGTTATTTAGAAACAATTCTCTAATTAAAAAACATTTAATCAAAAAAAAAACTAATTTTTCTTTAATTAATAAATATACATAAATTAACAAATTCATTCATCTTCCATATGCCAATTAATGAAAGAATATGAAGAGAAAATGTTATTTAGAAACAATTCTCTAATTAAAAAACATTTAATCAAACAAAAAACTAATTTTTCTTTAATTAATATATATATGTGTGTGTGTATATATATATGTATGTATGTATATATAAACAAAATCCGTTCTTTCATTTAATCAACAATATTTAATATGGATCAAATTCAACTAATTATTTTTCTCTCAAATAAAACTTTATATTATAATGTAACATATACATTATATTATATCTCATAATTATATCATATGTAACCAATTCCCTTTATTAATTTGAACAATTCAAACTAATCCAAATTAATTCGATTCTCACTTATCCCAATTGAGCTAACGTGGGGACCTTATGGATCTATAGTTTGAAGCTGCTATGGTACTTGATTTATTAATCAAACTCTTTAATTAAATTAATCAACTTCCATTAACTGTCGGTCACTCCACTAAAGACCGACAGCTACACTCTTCTCACTACAATATATTTTTGTGTCCATTGGATATAATTAATCAACATGATGAGAACATAATAATACAAGATGGATTTTACTCTTTCTCGACTTTATGGTAAGTAGATGAGTATTTTCTTGAGTGGCGTCTCTGGAACTTGAACAAAGGACCATACTCTCTTGCTGGCCTAAGAGAGGTTTCTGTTTAATGGCTAGACTATAAACAGATTGTTCACTAGAGGAGCACTAGTACTTAAGGATACAAAGGTAACCCAAGGGTAAAACAGTAATTTGACCCAACTGGTGTTACGAACACTCGTGATTGTCTAACTTGTTATTATTGGTCTATATCCATGGACACACAAATATAAGAGTGCAACTATGAGTTTTTAGTGGAGTGTACTCACAGTTAACGAATATTGATTAATTTGGTTAATGAGTTTAGCCAATTAATCTCATATCGTAGAACTTCTGATTTATACGTTCGCCAGATTCTATTCTTAGCTCACTAAAGAATATTAATGAGGCAATTAAGGAAATTGTATATTAATGTGATTAATATATAATTAATTATAGATGTGATCTATAATTCAAAGTATGTTAGAGAAAAAAAAATTGAATGAGATTCAAATATTTAATTTATGTGAATTAGATTCATGAAGAATTAATTAATTATGATGATAGAGAGGTGGAAGCATATAAACATGTGATGTTTATATATTAATTAATTAACTATATATTAAATTCGATTTAATATGTGGTTATTTAATTAATGTGGCAATTAATTAAATAAAGGATTAATTACAATTAATTAAACAAGGGATTATTTAATTAATTAGCATGAAGCATGAAAAAGGAAATACTTGGAGAATGGTACCCCTTCTCTATATAAATTCATCTTATTAGTATTAACCCATTTAAAGCAAGATTTCATTTGTGCAAAAATTATACCTTAGCCTCCAAGGGAATTCCTCTTTATACTCTCTCTACATCTTCCTCTTCCAAGTGTTGGAGACCACTCATCCAACTATTGGAATTCCAGAGAATAACAATGTTATTCTTGCGGTGATGTTGGTGATCGTTGAGAAGACGTTCGTGTAAAGAACAAGAGGAATTTCGAGAAGTCTAAGAATCTACGAAAGTCCCTTTTATTTATCTTTTATAATGCATGTTTATTATGATATTTATCCTCTTTTATTCTGTTTTAGTTTGTTGTATTTTGTTTCTTTAAAATCGAGTTTTGAAATGCAAGACGTTCTCACACGCTTCCGCTTGAGATTTGATCCCTTCAGGTAGTCCTTTGATGGCCAGTTTTGTCCATTCAATATGCTTACCATTTTGGAGATTTGTCTGATTGGTGAGTTGTGAACACAGCTATACAATAAGGAATTTACTCATTCTCTATAGTTAGAGAAAGTAGAGAAATTGCTCCCTTAAAGGTTGATTCAAGGACTTGAATAATGTGGCATTACACCTTCTCATGGCCCGAGAGGTGTTTGGTTAGAGTTAGATTATAATTTATTGTTCATTAGAGGGATCAGTGATACTGAAGGAGTTAGATGTATGTGAGTACCCGTTGTGGAAGTGATTGCCTCCAAATTCTAATTTTTCATAACATATAGAAAATATAAAATACGGAAACAAGATATACAAGATTTATTAAGCATATATTTGTATAGAAATTAAATAGGAAAAAGAGATTCAAAAGTCATCTATACTTGAAAATTAATCTTTTCTCAATTCCTCTCCGAAACTCGAAACACAACGAACACTTTGATTGTAAAAAGCAGCAATCAATCGAACACCACCACGCGAAAACCTCGTTATTCTCGGGGTAGAGAATTGATGAGAGTTGTAGACTTCAAGATTAATTTGGATAAAGGATTTGAAAGAAATAATTTGAAAGAAAAAGGCAATATCACACACCCATCCAAAATCTACCCACTTTAGTTGTATTTATAAGTGGGCAAGAGGAAGATGAAAGAATAAATCCATTAATCTTTCATATGCCAATTAATGAGATAATATAAAGAGAAAAAGTTTATTTAAAACCAATTTTCTAATTAAAAAACATTTAATTAAACAAAAACTAATTTTTATTTAATTAATAAATATACATAAATTAACAAATTCATTCATGTTCTATATGCCAATTAATGAAAAAATATGAAGAGAAAAAGTTATTTAAACCAATTCTCTAATTTAATACATACATACATATAAATATAAACAAAATCTCTCATTTAATCAACAATAATTAATATGGATCAAATTCATATTAATATTTGAATCATATTCAAATAATCATTTTTCTCTCAAATAAAATTTTATATTATAATGAATGTATCATATACATTATATTATATCTCATAATTGTATCTTATATAATCAATTCCCTTTATATATTTGAATAATTTAATTCGATTATCACTTATTCTAAATGACCTATAGAATTAATCAAACTTCTGATATATTTTCATGACCATTGAATATAATCAATCAACCGTGCATCGACCTTTCACAAATTTATATACAAATTTATATAAATCGTGAAATATTTTCTCTACTTATAAAATGATAGGCATACATTGACTTGGTGAAATGACCACTCTCACCCATTCAAATTTTCATACAAATTTATATAAATCGTGGTTTTTGTAAACGTGGCCTTATTTACACTTTGACATTTTTTTTTTTTTAAGCATGTAGTCAATTCAAACTGCCGCTTTAACTTCTTGCAATTCAATGACCCAGCAAAGTTTCTTTATTGCAAAATGGTGCGATCTTTTCTGGCCTATAGGAAGTGGGGACATGATTTCATATATACTTTCACAAAGATAGCTTTCCAAGAATGGTCATATTTATATGAATGGCCTAGGCCTACGCGAATAACTCAAAACAAAATGGCCCACTGTCAGACCCCCAAGAAACCCACCCACATGAAACAAAACATTCTGATCATTTATGAAGCATTTAATTTCATTTATGAAAATAGATACGCTATGGTTGGTCTTAATTCAAAATTTCAAACTTTAGCTCAAACTTTATCGCGTTTCATCTATTAAAGAAATGAACTAGAGATAAACATACAAGACACATAAGATGAAAATATGTAGTACTAGAATTATAAGTTAACCAAAATATCAAACCTATGGGAATCTAGGTCCGCTACTTCTCAGCTCCTTCTACAAACAATCCCTCGAAAAGCCCTGAAAATCGATTACAGTACAGTGAACATGCCTGGCTACTATACAATCTAAATAGAACAATAAACTCTCAACAAATGTAAACAAAACAATGGCACAACCAGCTCAAAGAGAATGATCCATCAGAAAAGATGGTGAAAGAATCGAACAAAAAAATCTGAAGGGATGAGAGAAGGATCAACTACTCAGATTTCCTTGGCATTCTCTTCATCCTACTGAATGGCCCCACTGTTCTGTCCATAATGTACATGTATATCACCTGGCTCCATGATTTGTATGAATCTAATTCATTGTAGTATTCTGGTGCAATCTCCTTCACTTTGTAAAGCTTGCTTCCTGGAATTCTGGGGAAGTCATGGTGTTCATTATGATAACCTACACTCCATGTAAGAAGATTAAGTGGACCGTAGTAAGAGTAGGTCTCTTGTTTGGGATTGAAGACATAATGTTCAGAAATGAAGTGACCAGCCATTGGATGCATCCCACCACCGACGAACGTGGAGAGGATCAGGTAAGCAAAAGACTTCCAACTCCATAAGTAAACCATGGCAACATCAAGAGCTATCTGAATAATGAAGTTGATGAACTCCCATTGGCCTGGGGGCTTTGGTTTGAGAAATAATGGCCGGAGGGCATAGAAGAAGAGTTGGAAGACAACCCATATAGCTTTTGAGACAACGTTAGTCACCAGATGAGCTTCAGTCAGGCTTGGAACGTCCATATCCATGCCATCCACTCCTTGGAAGCGATGGTGCTCAAGGTGATACTTTTGAAATGTGATGGACATGGGGACTCCAATGGGGAGATTAGCGAAAATCCCGAGCCACCTGTTGTAATCAGGTGTTGAGAAGGCAAGGTTGTGACTGAGCTCGTGAATGGCTAAAAACAGGTTATGGTTGAGAAAGGAGCCAAAGAAGTAGGCTATTGCCAATATCTTTAACCAGTCTGCACTGTGAAGGGTCGTAGCAGTCCATAACTGAAGCAGAACAACCACAGAAATCTGCAAGATTGCGAGAATGAGAAGAACAAATTGGACAACCTTACATTATAAGAATAAGTTAATGATTGGTAGTTAATTTCAACTTTAAGACAACAAGGTCACACTTGTGAATGTATAAATGGTTGCCCACTCCAAGTTCTCATTCTTCATGAGTCATGACTTTACTTTCTTCATCAGATGAATCAAAGTGCCATTGCAGTTAGCTAAACAATTACAATCAATTTGCTCTACTTAACAAATACAGCGAACAATAAAAGAAATCAGTCTCCCCTTCACAACAGCAGGAAATATTAGTCTAAATATTTAACTTCAACAATTATTCCTTCTGATTTCATGAATGGTTTCATTTGAAACTAGGCAATCCCTGAACTGCAGCAATGGACTACCCTAACGTAACGATTAAAGATCTGCTAAAATCAGATACTAGAGCCAGGGAAACAAGAAACGAAGGGTCGAGGGTTAATTTCCTCCAGGGCATTCTTTTAAACTCTAAATAAGAAAAGAAGGGTCACTTTACATAAATTCTAGACCAAAACAATCCTGAATCAAAGTTTGCCTGATAGTTGAAAAGGCAGGAAAGTTCAGACAAGTGTTCGTGATACAAGACAAGGAAGGAGAAAACAAACAAATAATCGATATATGGCAAAAACGGAAAAAGATCGAATGCAGGAATCTAGCAAAAAAACTAAACCAAAGCAATAAGAATGACAAAATTTTAGACGCGACGAAGTGGACAGATCCATGAACAACAAGCGCTCAGAATCTCAAATGTAGATTTCGATCAATACAACTAGCGAGAGTAATCATATTGAGAAAAGTAAAAGTAAAATGCAGCAATGTGGCAGAGGTAAGGTTCAAAATCAAACAGAAAAACAAATAAACACAGATCAAATTTAGGCAGTGACATGTGTTGTAACCAGCAATACAGATCTAAACACAAAATCAAAACATCCTGACAAGAAAATAACCACAACTCTCCACATTCTCAGAATCGACAAAACAATAAAAATCAGAGAGAAGAAATCAAAACCTTGAAGAAAGCCCAAGGGTCAGGACCAAAGAGCTCCCGGATCTGAGGGTACTGAGAGAGAATCTGGCGTCTCCTGGAAGCGTGAGGTTCATCGGTGTATGACCAAAAGAAGTCAGTGGCCATTACACCCTCATCTCTCTCTTCACCTCCTTGCATTGTGATTGCTTGCCGGTGGCCCTGGCTCCCAGAAGATGCTTCCGGCGGATTCTGCCTCTCCTGGGGGCTGCTAACGATCAAATTGGTTGTGGATTAAGGAGGAGAAAGAACGGGATACTTATACAGGAAGCTGGTTGCCTATTTAGGAATGGGCGGAGGTTTGAAGAAGATCAAATATGGAGAGGAAAATGGAAACGGAAGTGACTACTAAATTTAGAGAAGGACGTTGTGTTCGAGTGGACGCAGTTTTATCTAGAATGTTGCCATCTTCGTATCGTTGCCATTGCCAACTTGCTGCTCTTGGGGATTGGGATATTCTATTCTTATGGAACCCTTCTGGTTATTCTTTTAAAATTTTGGAAAAATATCCATTTCTACTCTAAATTTGAGGGAGTTTTTTTAATTTAAACCCTAAAGCCTAAAGTGATTTTTAATCGAGAAATTGGAGTATATAGTATGTTTTTAGGTTTTGTTTAGATATTTAGCCAAACCAAAATTTATTAAGAATTTTAGCAAATCAGTTAGGAAGCACGTGATCTATTTTTTCATATTCCTCGTCTGCTTCATGGGTATGTAATATATATATAGTATAATCATTGAAGATTGAGTTATTAACATTCGTTATCATATTTTATCTTAATTGATTCAATAAAAATCAAACAAATGAAACAATAGATCGTAAGAGGTATTTGTTTCAAAGGTTGGGATTATTGGATAGGTTTGTTGAATGTTGGAGCATGAATTTAGGAAGTCTTGATTTCCAACGTCCTTTTCCATGGGTTTGAATTTACTATTGAAACCCATGGGTTACATTTTTTTTTTTTTTTTTTTTAAAAAAAAAATTAATCTAGGAAGCATGTTGACCAACCTCCGGACACCACCTTCGGTGACCATCGCAGCCAACTCCGATGCCTCCTTCCGACGACCGCCATCGACCAACTCTGGCTACCACCCTCTGGCAACCGTCACAGACCAATTTTGACGAACGCCATCGGCCAACTTTGGTACCACCTCTGAGGACCGTTGCCGATCAACTCTGGCCACCATCTCTGGCGACCACCACCGACCAACTCCAGTCGCCACCTCCTGCGACTGTCATTGGCCAACTCCGGCCGCCACCTCCTGCGACTGTCATTGGCCAACTCCGCCGCCACCTCGGCGATCGCCATCGGCCAACTTTGGCCGCCACCTTGGTGACCGTCGTCGACCAACCTTCAATCACCACTGGCCAACTCCGACCACCATTGATCAATCTCTGGCAACCCCCTTCCCCCACACTGGCAAAATTTCAACCACCAACTCCATTCGTCACCTTCGGCGATCACTACCAACCAAGTTTTTATCAAAAGTGTTTAATTAAAAATGAATTTTTGGAAAATATTTTTTTCTAAGTCATTCCAAACATGCCAATAGACTACAATTATATAGTTATATTTATTTAGGTTATATGGGTAGAATTATATATGTTTTGAAGCTCTAATTTAATTTAATAACATTTTAATTTTTTTGGTCAATTTAACTAACTCGGAGATTTAGAATCATTTTCTAAACGTAAAGATTTAAAATGTTTAAAACAACTTAGCGACCAAATAAAAATTAAAACTTAAAAATTATATTTTTTATTCCTCAAATTTAATTTGATAAGAAAAAAGTGTAGTTTTTCAATCATTGAATTTAATATTAAAATAATAGTTTATTTCAATTTTAAGTCAGTGTATTATGGTAAAAAAAATTGATTATTTTCAAATTAGTTAAAGTGACAAAAGTCTATGAAATTTTATTTCAAAATCTAGTAAGATTAAGATATCAAATTATTAAGACAATAGATTCAATGAAGTTATAACTTTAGTCCAAATCTCTATTTCAATTTTTTAAAAAAATATTCTTCTAAATATTTTAATTTATTTTAAACTTAACTATATTAAATAATAAGACGACAATTTTAAACTAATCTAATATCTAACTAGTGATTAAATACAAGAAAATATTTCATGAACTAAATATTTATAAATCTACACATCATTTCCAGGCTACACTTCATGTATAAAATATCCCCAAGTACAATGGACGTGATTTTGGTCGTTTCTTTACCAATCAAACTATTGTAGAGAAGGTTTGTTCATGTTGATGGGTTTAGGTTGCCCTGCTTGATATTATCAAATCCATAATCTGATTTTATGTTTTAGTTAGGAAGAGATTACTTTTGTTGTTGTTTAATTGATTTCCTTTTAAGTCATGCCTTGTTTAGTGTATTGTTTATTTCTTGTAAGTGGAGATTAGACATTTATTAGCATGCTATTGATTTGTTAGATTTTGTTTGAGAATTGAATTATTTGGTTTTAGGATGTTTAAATAAGGAGTTTTTGTACGGAAGACCCATTTTAGGATCCCAAATGAAATTTGGGGTAAGATTCAGATTTGCTAAAAAAATAGTCTTTTACTTATGTCAACTGCATGTAAAAGTACCATCTTGTTCCCAGACCACGCGTGAGGACCTGACTCACAAACAAATTCTCGTTCCTTCTTCTCGTTTCTAGTTCCTTCCTTTTGTTCCCCACTAGACACAACTACAATTTCTTTCTTCAATTTTTTTCTCTCGGTTCTCGCTCCTACCTCTTGCTTCTCACTCCTACCTCTCGCTTCTTGCTTCTTTTTCTTGTTTCTCTTTAGGCACAACTGTAATTTTTTTTCTTTGCTCAGATTCTTCCTCTCACTTCTCATTATAGCCTCTCACTTCCCGCTCCTTCCTCTTGTTCATCATCAGACACAACTGTAATTTTTGTTCAAAAAAAAAAAAACTACCGAACGAAGAAGGAAGCGAAAAAATTTTGGAGAACGAAGAAGAAGAAAAGCATAGGAAAAGAAGAAAAAGAACACTTAAAAAATCGAAGAAGAAGACGATGTCGATGATGCAGAACCAACAAGAAATAGAAGAATGCAGAAGAGAGAAAAAGACGAACGCATAAAAAATGATTTTTTTTTTTTTTTTTTTTTTTTGTGCAGATAGAACGGCTACAAAACGAAGAAGAATGAAGAAGGGTTTTGGGGTTAAAGTGTAATTTTCCATGGTGCTAACATAAGCAAAGAGCTAAAATTTATTGATTTTTAAAATTGAGTTTAATTTTCATTTAGTTCCATAAAGGCCCTTTATGCAATTCTTCGTTTAAATAGAGTATTTGTTGTTTTCAAAGCCTGTGTCTTCCGAATTTCAAACGTTATAAATTTGGTTTTTGTTTGGTAATTTTCTCAATTACTAATTATTATTTTTATTATTTAATTTCGTTTTTCTATTTTTATCGTTTTGAAACTTTTTTTTTTCATTTTTCCAATTAAAACGTTAAAATTCGCCTTGTCAGCCATTTTAAATATTTGTTAGTGATATATAGGGGGTGAACACAAAATTGAAAAAACCAAACCAAATAAAACTCTATTCAATAGTTTGGTTAGATTTTACAACAAAATATTGGACATGTCGGTTTGATATTATAGAAAATTAATTGCCAGTTTGGATCGTTTAAGAAAAAAATACTTTTCAAAAAAATCATTTTATTTAAACTCTTTTGATAAAGTAGTTTAAAATAAAATATTTCAAAAACTATTTTAAATGTTTATTACGAATTTGGACAGAAAAAACACACATGACCTTCATGTGACAACATCCGAAAATTTGTAAAACAAAGAAAAAAGGTTTCGATGTCAAAGTCAGAGATGGAAAACTATAAAATGGGCAAGAAAATTTAAGCTATCCCTACTATAGAATCACTACAAGAAAGTTGATCATTTTCGAAGATCACAACCTTTGAAAAAAACATTTACTAGAGCTTCGATATATCTTTTTTCAAACGTTATCTCAACATTTAAAAATTTTCAAACTAGATTCCATTGAAAAAACTTTTTCAAAGGCTTACTAACCTTTGAAAATTATTATTTTTCAAAGGTCACATACCTTCAATAATTATCAAACTATTCATAGATAATTATTTATTGTCAAATGATCTTTTTCAAAGGTTTTCATTATATTTGAAGGTCAACTTCCATTATTTATCTTTTTCAAATTATATTTATTGTCAAATGCAACTATCAATGGAATGCTTAAAGAACTTCAACTTCCATTAGTAGGTAAATCTTTTTCTTGGGTATCATGTAATTAGGCATTTTCTTGAGACTTTTCTTGAACTTTCTTTCATGTAATTACTTTCTTTTGAATGATTCTTGCTGAGATTTTGAATAAAGTTGATTAAGATTAAATTGATGAATTAAGATTGATCCATTTTTGTATGCAAAAATTACATGATTCTATAACAAAATTGTAATTGTAGTTGCAAGAATTAGTAGTCTTGATAGAAAATGTGGACTTATTTTTTCTCTTTTCTTTAAAAATCTATTAATTCAGAACATTCATGTAATCCATTTTGAATTTTCAGTCTTTTGATTTCAAGAGTGGAATATAAGAAAATCTATGAGTTTTATGCAATTTAGGGATTAGTTGTGAAATGTCCAATTAAGACATTAAAATTAATTGTGAAATTAACTAATTAGGGCATTAGGAATTTTTTCATAATGAACTATTGATTAATCTAATTGCATGATTTCTTATTAAGTCAATGATAGAATTGCCTAGTTATATAAAATCCTTAAGATTTCATTTCCATTGAATTTTATCTCACAATCTCTTTCTTATTTCTCTCATCAATAAATTTCTTATATCAATTGTCTTTTTCTAAGTTAGTTTCTTTTAGTTCTTAAAACAAATAAACCTCCATTTAATATTTTGCAATTAGGAATTCAATTAATTAATTTTTAGGTCAATTATTTGCGGTTCTCTTAGGATCGATCTCTTACTTCCACTATTACTATGAGTTAGTTCTAGTTGTAGTTAGAGTACAAATAAATTTCATTTATTTTGGGTAGATAGAATTGACGACACCTATTTTACACCGAACAATGGGCATCAATATAGCAAGATTATAATCAAATATGATCAAATTTTCGACTAAAAAGCAACATACCCCCAACAAACATCTCCAACTAGTATCTAATCCCGCTCTCTATCTTCGTATGTGAATACAAACTCAGAGGATCCATCCAAAAGCTTAAACATGTTCTTTATTTGTTCTTGATCTCCACTTCATCGAATGTTACGTATCTGATGTCAAACAAAATAGACCTCAAGTCAAATAGTACACCTCAAAATCTCATTATACTCTAAAACTCAACATAAACTAATGAACAAACTAGATAAAAAAAGGCATTAAAAGGGCAAATATTGATAAGCACTAGAAGCACACACTGTCTTGGATGCCTCTTTACCCAAAATCTCATCATATTGGAAAAAAGAAAAAAAAAAAGTTCAAATGAGGATTAAGTCAAATAGAATAAAACATCAAAACCATAAAACAACAGGGAAAAGAACAAATCTAAAATATAAGTAATCAATGATTGAACCATTGACAATAGAAGAAAACAACCAAATTCTCCCCTTACAAAAGCAAAACAAATTAATTGAATCCATAATCAGCACCAATGAATCCCCATTAAGATCATCCACATTTCAAAATTGAGTAACCAAACACCAACCTAAAATAGTTAAAGGGAACAATATGGAAAAGAATTTCTCTATCAAATCCTACTAGTTAGGGCAATTCAACTAAGGAGAAACAAGTAATCGAAATATCGAAAACTAAATAAGAGAATTCAAAAGAAATATCCTGTATATATCATCCAGATGGATCATTCTCAACAATCTCACGATTATCAACTTCAAAATTCTCATATATCATTAAATTTGAACCGGGCCTCATTGCAATGGAAAAAGACGAAAAAAAAAAAGAAAAAAATAAAAGGAATCTAAAAAAAGATATAAAAGAGAGATGATAAAACAATGAAGAATATACTAGAGAATCAAATTTTACGTAATAGAAAAGTGATGAAAGTTATTTTTTCGATATCATAGGCATAACGCAGAGATTATTGCTTATGTATCTTAATTCAAATGACTGACTTTCATTACCCAGGGTGCATAGATGAGGAAAACCAAGGGACTAAACAACAAATTTGATATATGATAAAAGATAGCTTAATAAGGTAAGTCTAAATTAATATTTGATATAAATCAGAAATAGACGAGCTCTGTTAACAAAAAAACACATCGTAACATAACTAGAAACAATAAAACAAATTAGATCAGATAATGAAGAATAATAATAGTAATTGTGAAAAAAGAAAAAATAAATAAAAACAAAATCAAGATAAAATGTACCAAGTAAAATGCTCCAATAAATCAATTAGATAGACATATAGAAAACGAGTCATATCCGACTGTTCTTAAATCATCAAAATGATGGCAGATAGCACAACGACCACAAATCTGAATGTTAGACATATTTAAATAATAATATATTTAATTAAAGTATGGACTATGTATGTAGATTAATAATTTATCACATTGGTCATTTTATTAGATTGGGCCATATTATGTGATCTTAAAGCCCTAGATTCCTAATTGAGTATAGACTTAATGGGTAGAATATATTTCTAGTTAATTAGGGTTTAATGGGAACCTAATTGAACTAGTATACAAAGAGACTTTAGGGTTATGATCCCCGATATACCAAAAGCAATAAGCACTCCGTCTTTCTTGAATCTCATCTAGAGAAAGATCTCACTTAGGGCATTTGGAGCCGCCACTTTAAAGTCATCATCAATCTTTCAATGGAATCCGATATGTATATATTCTTGACAATTTGACATGAATGATTCTAGGGTTTATGTATTCAATATAGATAAAAGATATTTATACTATATCAGAGCATAATTTTTATATTAAATTATTGGTTTATATTTGTTTTCCATTGATCTTGATTTAATTTTCGGTAAACAAGTTGAAGAATAATAATTATAAAAAAAAAACCCCACTGATTTGATGAAATTCACGGGGAAATCTTGTTTTTTTTTTTTTTCCTTTCCGTTTCGTGGGTTTCAATCCACTGAAAATATGTGTTTAAAAAAAAATTATTATATGTGTTGCGCACGAGTTCGGTTGCTAATCGTCGAAAGTTTCATTAGTTTCTTCTTTAATTTTCTTCTGCGTTTTGTGGGATTCTGTCCTTCAAAGGAAGAAAGAAAAAAAAAGTGGGTTAAAATCAATGAATTTCGGTGTCATTGGCCATGGTGGAATTTTCGATTGGGGTGCGCCAGCAGGGGTCTCGGTTGAGAATCAATTGTTTTTTTTTTTTTTTATAAATTTTATAATTTTTTTTTTTTAAGGTTTGATAATGGATTAAATTTAAATCTAGTTTTTAAATTGGTATTTTTGTGGATTTAAAATCTAGATTATTAATCGATGATTTTGTGAATTTGAATCTAAAGTTTGATTGATGATTCAATTTCAAAATTAGATTGATCATAATATGAATTCCGGTTCAATCATATTATGGATTCAAGATTAATTAATCTTGTTGTAAATTCAAGATTGATTGATAATGTGGTAAATTTAAATTTAAATTTGATTGATATTTTAGTGAATTTAAATTTAAATTTGATTGATGATATTTGACAATATTCACATGTTTATATTGTGTATTATATGTATACAATTTTTTAGTGAATATTAGTAAAGACTATTTGGTGTCATTCCTCTTTTATTTTTGTATAATAACATTTTTATATTATTGTGTCTTATATTTTAGATTGAATTGGTCAAAATAATATGTTACCAAAGTATTTAATTCTAAAATATAAGATGTGCATATTCATGAATTTATGCGGATAATTATCGGCCCAAAGGAAGATAATTATTTGGCCAAATTATGGGTATGCATGTGGTAATGAGTATGTGGCAACTATAAGGATTGTTCATGTGAAAAATAGTCGGTCCAAAGAAAGGCTATTTTTTGACATAGTTAATTGTCGGTACTTTGATTACTATGTTGAGAGTATCATTTACCGTTGGTGTTTTTGCCCAAAGGTTGGACATCAATATTGTGCTAGGTATCTTGTTAAAGGGGCCCACCACATATGTGAAATTATTTTGTTATGTTTTAATTGTGAGCATGTGTTTTATTGTTTATTGTTTCAATTGGTCTGACTCAAATATCTGGAAATCTAAGTTCAATCCTTAAGTTGAATGGATCGAACTTCAAGATTTGGAAAGAAAGCGTAGAGATACTTCTTGAGTGTATGGATTTGGACTTTGCATTAAGAGCCGATAAACCTACTTCTACTGAGGAATAGCCAAATACGGCTAATATAGAGAAGTGGGAACGGTTAAATCGCATGTGTCTAATGATCATTAGGTGCTCCATTCCGGAGTCTTTTCGGGGCTCTATCACGGAAAGTGAAAATGCCATTAAATTCCTTACTCAAATTGAGAAATATTTTGCTAAAAATGAGAAATGGTAAGCAAGTAGTTTTTTACTTCTTTAACTTCTATGAGGTAGAAAGGCAATGGAAACATAAGGGAGTACATTATGGAAATGTCCAATCTCGCAGGTAAATTAAAGGCACTTGATATCGAGATAAATGAAAATTTACTCGTACATCTGGTACTTATCTCTCTTCCTGCACAATTCACTTAGTTTAAGATAAGCTATAATACTCAGAAGGATAAATGGAGTATTAATGAGCTTATCTCACAATGTGTGCAAGAAAAAGATAGGATTAAGAGAGAAAGGACAGAAAGTGCTCATTTGGCAATAGACTTTTGTGATAAGAAGAAAAGGAAAATTGTGGATGCTGCAGAAGAGACATCTCAGCAGAATAAAATCAAGAAACAAGCTACTGAAAATCCTTGTTTTTTCTGCAAAAAGAAAGGTCACTTCAAGAAAGATTGTCCTAAGTATGCCAAGTGGCGTGTAAAGAAGGGTAAACTTCTTACTTTGGTTTGTTCTGAAGTTAATTTAGCTTCTGTACCTACAGATACTTGGTGGGTAGATTCTGGTGCTACTACTCACATAAGTATATCAATGCAGGGTTGCTTGTGGAGCCGGCCGCCAAGTGATGCTGAAAGATTCATCTATGTGGGTGATGGCAAAGTAGTTCTAGTTGAAGCTATTGGAAATTTTAGACTACTTTTAAAAACTGGTTGTTATTTGGATCTGAATGAAACTTTTGTTGTACTGTTATTTAGACGGAATTTAGTTTCTATTTCCAGTTTGGACAAATTTGGTTTTGCTTGTTCTTTTGGAAATAATAAAGTTAGTCTTTTTCAAGATTCTAAGCTTGTTGGTACCGGTTCTTTAATTGATAATCTATATATGCTTGATTTTTTGCTTCATTTAACAAGATCCTGTTATCTAATTCATGTGGTACAAAATGTAAATTAAATGAGAATTTCGTTATGTTATGGCACAAGCGTTTAGGTCACATCTTTAAACAAGAATTCAGAGACTTGTGTCAAATGGAATTCTTAATTCCCTTGATTTAAGTAACTTCAACGTTTGTGTGGAATGTATTAAGAGAAAACAGAAAAACATAAGAAAATTAGGTGCCAACAGATACTCAGACATCTTAGAACTAATACATACAAACATTTGTGGTCCATTCCTTACGGCCTCTTGGAATGGACAACATATTTTATTACGTTCATAAATGACTATTCAAGATATGGGTACCTATATTTAATTCATGAAAAGTCTCAATCCTTGGACGTCTTCAAGTCTTTCAAAGCTGAAGTTGAACTTCAACTTGGAAAGAAAATTAAGGCTGTCAAATCTGATTATGGTGGTGAATATTACGGTAGATATAATGGATCAGGTGAACAACGTCCAGGGCTCTTTGCCAAATACCTAGAGGAATGTGGAATCGTCCCGCAATACACTATGTTGGGCAAACCCGGCATGAATGGTGTAGCGGAGAGGCAAAATAGAACACTTAAGGATATGGTAAGAACTATGATTAGTCATTCTTCTCTACCAGAATCTCTCTGGGATGAGGCACTAAAGACTGCAGCATATATCCTTAATAGGGTACCTAGTAAAGCAGTAGTTAAAACCCCTTATAAGCTGTGAACAGGAAAGAAGCCTAGTATTAGGCATCTTCACATTTGGGGTTGTCCAGCTGAGGCTAAGCCTTATAGACCTAATGAAAGAAAAATTGGACTCAAGAACTATTAACTGCTATTTTGTTGGGTATTTTGAGCACTCTCGGGGTTTCAAGTTTTATGATCCCACTTCTAGATCATTGTTTGAGATAGGAAATGCTAGATTCCTTGAGGATGATGAGTTTGGGGGGAAGATAACATAAGGAAAGTTGTCTTTGAAGAGGAATTGGTTTCTTTTCCTTATGTGATTATAAATGATGTTCAGGCTTCAATTTCTGACTTCATTATTGAACCATTTATAGAACAAGACAATATTGAAGTCCTCGTTATTGAACCTGAAGTTCAAACTCAACAACCTCAAGAAGTGCCATTAAGAAGATCTACTAGAGAGAGAAGAAGTGCAATTCCAGATGATTATATTGTGTTTCTTCAAGAACATCCGGATGATGTAGGCGTAATGGAAGATGATCCAATCAATTTCCAACAAGATAAAGTTCTAACTCTCAAAAGTGGATAAGTGCTATGGAAGAGGAAATAAAATCCATGAAAGACAATGACATTTAGAAACTTGTCGAACTGCCATCAGGAGTGAAACCCATAGGTTGTAAATGGATATTTAAAACCAATAGAGGATTCACATAGCAATATCGAAAGATATAAGGCTTGTCTTGTTGCAAAGGGTTTTACTCAAAAGGAGGGCATTGATTACAAAGAGACTTTCTCTCTGGTTTTATCGAAAGACTCTTTTAGGATAATCATGACACTGGTAGCTCACTTTGATTTAGAGCTACACCAGATGGATGTAAAAACTGCGTTTCTCAATGGGAACATTGATGAGACGATTTATATGGTGCAACTAGAAAACTTTGTCTCTGGTAATTCAAAGTCTATGGTGTGCAAATTAAAGAAACTCATCTACGGTCTCAAGCAAGCCTCTCGTCAATGGTATCACAAATTCCATGAAGTGATAACCTCATTTGGTTTTGAGCTGAACATTGTGGAAAATTGTGTATATCACAAGTTCAGTGGGAGTAAATCAATCTTTCTGGTGTTATATGTCGATGACATACTCATAGCTAGTAATGATGTAGGTTTATTGCATGACACTAAGAGATTTCTCAAAAGAAATTTTGAGATGAAGGATCTTGGTGATGCTTCTTTTGTATTAGGAATTGAAATACTGTGAGATCGTTCTCAAGGTATTTTGAGATTGTCACAAAAGAACTACATTGAAAAGATCTTGAGTAGATTTGGCATGAAAGATTGTACGCTGGGAGATACCCCGATCGCTAAAGGTGATAAGTTTCATTTAGGTCAATGCCCCAAGACCACACTTGAGACTAAGAAGATGTAGAAAGTTCCCTATGCATCGGCCATTGGAAATCTAATGTATGCCCAAGTCTGTACGCATCCAGATATTGCGTTCATAGTTGAAGTGTTAGGCAGATATTTGAGTAACCCGGGGATGGATCATTGGAAAGCAACCAAATGGGTTATGAGGTATTTACAGAGAACAAAAGATTATATGTTCACTTATCGGAGATCAGAAGTTTTGGAGATCATTGGGTATTCTAATTTTGATTATGCTGGATGTCAAGATACTTTGCGATCCACTTCAGGCTATATCTTCATGTTGGCTGGAGGAGCTGTATCCTGGAAAAGTGTAAAACAAACACTTATGGCTTCTTCTACTATGACTGCAGAGTTTATAGCATGTTATGAGGCATCCAATCATGGAATATGGTTGCTAAATTTTGTCACTGGGCTGCGGATAGTGGTTGGCATAGAAAGACACTAAAATATTTTGTGACAATAAGTCGGCAGTGATGTATTCCAACAACAACAGAAGTAATACGAAGTCAAAGCATGTAGACGTGAAGTTTCTGGTTGTTAAAGAAAGAGTTCAGAATGGTCAAATTTCGATAGAACACATAGGAACAAACTCTATGGTGGCAGATCCATTGACTAAAGGTTTACCACCTAAAGTTTTTCATGAGCATGTTGCTCACATGGGTGTTAGTCACTTTTCTGATTCCATGGTTTAGTGGGCAAGGGTGGAGAGGTGACAGTGAAGGAGTGAGAGATTCTTAAGGTTTCAAGAGGGAGATTGGGTTGTGCATTTCTTTTCCTTTTTTTTTTTTTTTTTTTTTTTAAATTTTTAAAAAATTGAGCGTACAAAATACATATAAAAATATATTTTTTTTAATTTTTAACCTTTGAAATTTCATCGATATATACACACTTTTTTCAAAGGCTTTTAAACAACCTTTGATAAAAATATAATTTCAAAGATAAAGACACCTTCGATAAAGGTTAATACTTTTTTATGAATATTATCTTTTAAAAAAATTTTAATAGTTTTTTTAGTAGTATTTTCTTTTAAAGTTTTTTAAAAACATTTGATAAAGGATAATATATGAATTTTTTTTAGAAGGGTTTAATAACCTTCGAAAAAAGTAATTTTTCACAGGTTTTCTAAAAGATTTTGATAAAAAATAATATATTTTTCAAAGGTTTTTAAAAGTCTTTTAATAACCGTATATTTTTTTCAAAGGTGTTTAATAATCTTCGATAAAAATATATATTTCTCGAAGATTTTTTAAAAACCTTCGATTAAAAATATTTCTTTTTTCAAAGGTTTTTAAAATCTTTTGATAAATGTATATCTTTTTCATATGTGTCTAATAACCTTTAATAAAAGTATGTATTCTCCAAAGGTTTTTTAAAAAACCCTATGATAAAGGATGATGCCTTTTTCATAAGATTTTAATATCCCTCAGTAAATGTATATCTTTATAGGAGGTTTTATAAATATATCTTTTTCAAAGGTTTCCATTAATCTTCGATAGAAAGTATATATTTCTCAAAGGTTTTTTAAATACCTTCGATAAATATACATCTTTTTTGAAATTTTTTTTATAACATCCGATAAAGAATGGTCGAAAATAGGTTAGTTTTCTGAATGGGCAAGAAAATTTAAGTTAACTCTAATAGGATTAGGATTAGGATAAGGATATGATTTTTTCTTGATCAACAAGTTATATCAAATCTAATATTATCTTAGCTTAATTTTTGGCTTTATTCAAATTCACCCACAATATTTGTCAAACACTTCGATCATGTTTAGATTGACTAGAGAAAAAAATATTTTTTTATTAAAAAAATCATTTTTATTTAATCTCTTTTGATTAAAAAAACTCGTTTAAAATATAATTTGTAAATGTTTCAAAATATATTTTAATTTTTTTCAAAATGACTTATTTTCATAATTAAACACTTGAAAAATTAAATCAAACACATCGTTCAATTTTGTTCAAAATGACTTATTTTTAAAATTAAATAATTTAAAAATTAATCCATACACACACTAAGATCATGTTTTAATTGACTAGAGAAAAAAATGTTTTTTAGAAAAATAATTTTTATTTAAACTATTTTGATAAAAACGATTTAGAATACATTTGAGAAGTGTTCAAAAAACCATTTTCATTCATTATCAAACATTTTAATTTTTTCTAAAAAAAAAATTAAAATTAAACACTTAGAAAAAATTAACTGAAATGCACCCAAATTTGTTTGGTTTGGTTATGTTTTCTATTTTGAAAACCATAAAAAAAACCAAACCAACCTTATATATACCCCGTTGTTCTTTTATTTGCATTTGATTTGAATAAATGGGGAAACATCAATTTTGATATACTGCAATTAAATATATGGGAATTTGGAATTGTTTTTAACTTTTTAGATGGTTTAGTGTGTTTTAGTAGTTGAAAATGAAATCATGGGATTGATTATCTTTGGAAAACGAAATCATGTGAATGAAATAATGTTTTGAATGATTAGTTAGGTTCCTGAAATAAAAATAAAATTTTGAAAAAGTCTGAAAAAGGCACAATTGACCCCAAACTGAAAATCAAACCGACAACTAACCAAACTAATCGAAAGCCAAACTTTTATCTTTCATTAGACATCAATTTAGTTTTTTTTTTAATAAAATTGATTGGTTCGATTCGACTCTCAATTCATCTCAAAATCCAGAAAAACAAATCTACTATCATCTCTATTTATAATTACTTTTCTTGTTTCTATTTAAAATAAGTTCAAAATCACTCTAATAAAAAAAATCCTCTAAAATTTCTACCAAAGTATCAATAAAATTATATAGTGTATTGAAAAAAAAAAGTTTGTTCATACTACCTATTTGATTTTTGTATCTCTTTGATTTACATGAATCCTTATAAATTTGATATACATATAAAAGGTTTTTTCAAGGAAAAACATTCATTTGAAAACTTAAATATATGTCCTATATATATGTAGATGTGTTATTCATCAAGTTTATCTAATTTGATTCATTTATAAAAATTTAAAATTTACATTAATACAATATTAGTTTAGACTTTTAATTAATGCTATCACCTAAAATTTAAAAGTATAATTCTACAATTTTATAAAATAAAAAATAAATAAATTTCTTATATGTAGAGATTTCAGTGGTTTTGTAAGAAATTAATTCCATGAAAGAAGAAAAAAGACGAAACAAAAGTCATATTCAGATTTTGATTATTTATTTATGTTGATTATTATTATTATTATTATTATTTGCCTATGTTAAAATCTTCACTCTACAAATATGGATTAGGATTTGTAGGCGTTTACCGTTGCATGAAAGGAAACTTGAGCTTCAATTTTTAATTACAATTTATTGAGGGCTGTCTCAAAACTCAAAGTCTACAAGCGGGTTAAAGAGCAACCAACTCGAGAGGTGCCATTAAAGAATACATGTCTCAGAAGGAAAAAGTCAAATCTTCGAGTTTTGGAGGTCGATCAACTGAGTATAAAGAATTATACTAATTGGAAAATAACCGAGTTAAACTCAATCCTAAAACGCTACAACCTCGATATCTACGATCCTTCTGACAATGTAATCGTAAGTGGGTGTTAGAGATTATAAATAGCTTCATTCGATGACCTCCAAAGAAAGAAATAATTGAACTCTAACCTTACTATTTGTGCTTATAATTTGATTATACCTAATAAAGGTAATAATCTAATGATGAGGTATAATCAAATTAACATAACCTCGATTAGTTGCTTTGTTGGCGATTTTGGGGTGGATTTGGCTCGTTGGTAGTTTTTGGGTAGATTCAACTCGAAGGATAAATTTCAGTAGTGCAATTTGAAGGTTCGCATCGCACAATAAGATATTTTCAATTTTTTTCCACTTTTCTAGAACGAACCAATGTCAAATTGTTGTGGAATTCTTAAAAATTTTGAATTTATCATGATATATTATTTGATGTCCCATCCATGATAAACTCTACTACTAATAGACTATTTAATGTCGCATTATAGTAGTATTGAGCATGCATGCACGACATCTTCGTAGAAGTTATTCTGATAGTGTTTGGACGTCATGCCTAGCATTTCAACGCTAGAAATAACATGAATCTCTTCCATCATTTTCTTAACAACGTGGTGACACAGTGGATGAAGGTATGATGAAAAATTATCATAGTCATAGAATTTTTCTGGTAACATCTCAACGTTGTCCTTTTACGTCTTTTTGGCCTTAACACATTTTTTTTTTGGTTGGCTCCATAGTCCAATGACATGACATCATTTTTTGGTCCCCATATCTTTTTCTACTTCCGTCGTATCTGAATTTAATTTGCTATGTTTTTCTCCTCCGATATTTTCATTTTTTTTCTCCTAATTTCAAACTTTTCCTTTTCTTTCTCTAATTCAGACTATTTTATCTTTTCCTAGTTCAGATTGTTTTATCTCTTTGTTCAATGAAATAATTAACTTTGACCCACAATAAAATACTAATTTTAAGAAAATAAATGATGAAAAAAAATCTCCATGAATTTTGAATCCAGTTTGTATTTAAAATTATTTATTTAATTCTTAAATTTTGAATTTGATTTCAATTTTTTTTTTCAAATGTTACAGTTCTAATATGTAAGTTTTAAGTTTTAGTTACTTTTAATTTTGAATTTTTCACTAAATATTCACTTTCAAATTTGACATTAATATCTATTAATTAATTTAAAATAATCATGAAATAAAATTTTACAATTAATTGAGAGAAATAATGAAATTTAATTAATTATAATTTTTTAAAATTAATTAATAGATATTAACACTACAGGACGTTTGTTTTTTGGAATAGATAACTGGAATCTTAGATGCCCGGAATTATATACATTAGGAATTATAGATACCTGACATCTCTAGATTACCATGTTTGTTTTGTAACAATATTTTTGCATATATCTGAAAATATTTTAATAATTGTGTTTGTTTCATAGGATTTCTACTAAAAAAAATAACTTAAATTTACATAAAATTCCAAATAATGCCCTTATGACTATTTATTACTTTATAATTAATTTGACATACTTTGAATTTATATAACATATTTGTTTTTATCAATTTAAATTTCTTTTAAAATTAATACAATTTATATTATTTTTATATTTTATTTTTTTCAACAAAATAATATATCACAATTTAAGATTTTTTATAAAATAAATAATAATTTAAATTTAAATTTAAATTTGAATATATTGTTAAAAGTAATAAAAATTACGTTATAACTAAAAATATATGGTATACACGGTTGATAGTATTTATATTAATTATATAATACAATGAAAATTAATATATATATGAAATAAAATAAAATAGAAGGACAAAAAAGTAAAATGGTGATGTCCTCAACTCGAGAATATGAAAAACTCATGTTTCAAGAAGACACAAAACAAAGATAGTAATCTACATCCCCATTTTATGAGAATCTAGGATATCCGCAAAACAAATGACCCTTAAATATTATTTGAAGATAAAACTAAAAGTGCAAATCTTGAAATGAAAAGAATAAATTGAAATAAAACTCAGACATCAATAGTAAAATTATAACATTTTGAAACATAAAAACTAAATTAAAATCAAATTCAAAATTTAAAAATTCACATAATCTTTTTTTGGTTCGTTTTCAAAATTCCTTCCCAAATTCAACAATGTTTTTAAAATTGAAAAAAATAGAAAACTCAATCTATTATTAAAATAGATCCAAACTAAAAATTAAAAATAAGAAACCAATTGATTGTCAAATATATTAAACGTAACATTTCTTTAAAGCAAAAGAAAACTAAACTCAAAAATACTTTTCCTTCAATTAAAACATTACTTTCATTTTTTTTTTCTATTTTTAAATTGTTGTGGGCCCTGTGGCAGCTTCAGTTCAGGACACTTTGAGCATGTTCCAGAAATCAATTGGGACAGCTTTAGCCCAGCCCGACCACGTGACTTCCACTTGCAGGCATAAACCGTCTCATATTTTATTTTATTTTTTTAAAAAAATAATTCTGCAAACAGCTGCATTTTCTTTTCCTGAAAAAACAGGTAATGTGGGCGGTTTTCTCTAATAGTTTCAATATTTTAAAAATAAAATATGCTACTTATGGTGATGTTTTTTTCCCCTTTTTGAAGATAACTCAAAGTGATGTTTTAATTTAGGTTCTTTTTCCTTAAAAAAACGCTCAAAGTTTGTCCTTTATTTTAAAAATATTTATATATCTTAAGTGTAATATTACTCATAAACATTTCAAAATTATCCTTAAAATAGAATTTCTCTAAAATTTTGAATAAATTGAAATAGTGTGTCCACAAGCTTAAACAATACAATGATCAAAATCTTCGTTTAATGTCACCGCCACACATCATTTTTTATGTTGATTTTTGTTCGAAATTTTAAAAAGTTTCTACCCAAAAATGGTCTTGAAATGTTTATGAAAGTTCGTAGATTATAGTGTAACTTTTAATAATCGAAATAAATGATAAAACTTAATAATTCAAAAGTATTATTATTATTATTATTATTATTTTATAATTTGCCTTTTAATTTATATTGAATTACTACTTCATTTAAATCAGCTAAATCTACAACAAAAAGAAGTTACTTGAGAAAGAGTAATAGTTGGTTGAGAAATAGGAATTCAAAGATGTTAAATAAATATGATATTAAATAGTAGAAAAAAGTAATCTTATATCATTAAATATTGTGAACCAATTAAACTTATAATTTTGTAAGTTAAAAATCTAAATTTAAAAGATGAAACCTACAATAGAATTTCATTTTTCTAAAGAAAAGTTAAATCTATCATTCTTACACATTTTATAAGACTTTTTTAAATGTCGAGATTGACAGAATATTCTAGAGAACAAATGGGTAGTAAGTGGTTTGCATCTTTTCTTCCCATTTCCCCCTTTCTTTTTTACCTATTTATGAAAACTTTACACGACCATTTTCTTACTATTTTGATAGGATTTTTGAAGCATGATTGAGTTATTTATGTAATTTTGAGTTTAATTTAATTGAAAAATCACTAATACCATCCAAATTGTTTAACTTTATGAAAATTTAAAATTTTAATCTACTAAAAGAAACGTATAAAAATTTAGAATTTTAATCCATACTAAAAAAACCTGATGAAAATTTAGAATTAATCCATACAATTAATTATTATTAGTTTAGATTTTTTTTTCCTTGAAACTGCCCACAAAGTTCTAAGGATATACTAAATAGTATATTTAAATTCTTTTTTTCTCAACTTCTGAAGATTATTTTTTATTCTAAAACTTTTTAGGTTAAAAATATTTGTTAGGGGAATTTTCAGAAATAAAAAAAGTAAGAAAAAATATTTACACAAGGATAAATATTTAAACTCTATTTGGTAATTATTTCATTTTTTGTTTTGATTATTGAAAAATAAGTTTACTTCCTTCCTATTTCTTACAATGACTTGCATATTTCTTAAATACAATGATTGAACTTTTAGTCTTATTCCAAAAACAAAATAATTTTTTAAAAAACTACTTTTTTTAGCTTTCAAATTTTAACTTGGTTTTTTAAACCATTAATAAAAAGTAGATAACAAAAAAAGAAATTTGGAGGTGAAAGTAGTGTTTGGCTTAATTTTCAAAAATGAAAATGAAAAATAAAATGATTTCCAAATGGGGCCTTAATTATTTTCTCCTTCTCCATCTTCCGATTTTTCCTTCTTTCTCACCTCCTTATTTTCTCTTTTTCCTTCTTCCTCTTCTCTTCCTCTCCTCCTCCTTCTCATCCTCCTCCTCCTCCTTCTTCTTCAATTGTAAATCTTATTCTTCTTCTTCTTCTCTCTTTATAGTTTTGTTACTAATTATTTCTTCTTCTTCTTCTTCTTCCTACTTCTCCTTCTTCCTCCCCTCCTTCTTATTTTCTCCTTCATCTTTCGACTTCTCCTTCTTCCCTTTCTCCTTCTTCTTTTCCCACTTCTTCTTTAATTATATCTTCTTCTTCTCTTCCACCTTCTTCTCCTGTTTCTTTTTTAATTATAAATCTTATTCTCTATAGTTTTATTACTAGTTCTTTCTTCCTCTTCCTCTTCTTCCTCATCCTTCATTACAAGAATTTTGGGATTTAATGTCAGTTGAAAAAAGTGAAATCGGATGTATAATGTCGATTTTGTTTTTTTTTTTTCATTTTTCCCTCTTCACTTTCCCCATATTTTCTTTTTCCTCTCATTCTCACACTTCCCTCTTCAGACCCTCTTCTTTCTCACTTCTTTATTTCAAACCATTTGCCATTCGTTTGTCGATCGTGGGTGAAGAGTCTGTCGTGGTTAGATCTGACTTCCGTGCAGGTCTGTTCGTCATGCAACCCGCGTCGCACCCAGTCGTCCAGATCTACTGCTCGTTCTATCGAACTGCCATAGCCAACCCGGATCTGATCGTGGTGAAGCTCGTTCTATCGAAGCGTCACAACCCGGTCTACTGCTCCCTCTTCAGTTATTTTTCTGTGTCTTATACTCCCGCTTTGATAAATAAGCACCCAAACTTGATACGCTAATTGTCACAATCGCTCTTTCGGGAGCTTCTCTTAGCGATTATGCGGCACTTGTTCCCGCTCACGAACAAGTCAGCCAATTCGAATACGGACTGCCGGTGGCACACTGAGTGCCTTTCGCAACCTCCACCCCCGTTTTAGGGAAAACGGTTTTTAGAAAAACGGGTTTGAGAAAAGGTTTTCGTAAGCAGTTTTTGTGAGTGTGAATAAAGAAAGAAATATTGTAGTAGACTAGAAAGAAATAAGCAACAACAACAGCTTTATAGAGGTACTATTCCGAGTATGGGGAAGTGATGGTTAGTCCTTATCCCCATTAATGCATTCTGAACAAAAAGCCAACTAACACCCTTGCATATGTAAAAGGGCGAGTGGTCACTTACAATGAAAATGCAAAGAAAACAAAGCTACTAAGCTAATACAATACATGATATGAAAGTATGCTAAAAGGGGGTTGGATCGGGCATTGCGACCATGGGCAACAGGCCTTGGACAAGCATGACCGTGACATTCTCCCCACTTAATTGGTTGACTCTCCCCATCAATCGACCTTGTTCAAAATCTTGTTGCGATAGCTGGAGCTGCATTCTTCAATCTTCGGCTCGCTCCAACTAATCTTTTCTTCTTGGGAGATCTTTCCATTTCACTAAGAAACTCTGAATCTCGTCTGGGTCTTCCAATACGGCTCGTACGTTTATTCATGATTTGTGCAACTTCTTCTCAGCGGAATTCTTCTATACCGGTGGCGTCTTAGCATATTTCGTTGTTCGTCCTCGAGATCGGGATGATAGGCTTCAGATACTCACATGGAGTGCCAGGATGAAATCTTCATCCATGAGGGTAACTGAACCTTATATTGCGGTTCTCCCGACCTTCTCAATTACCTCCACTGGACCTTCATATTTCCTTACAGCCGTTGGTCTCTCTGGCCTCGAAACGAAACTGTTCCGGTCGTAGCTTGATCAGGACCTTGTCGCCAGCTTGAAACTCGAGGGCCCTCTGCTTCTTATCACCATTTCTTCATCCTTCTTGATGCTCTTTCCAGGTAAGGCGGCAAAGCTATCTCAGAGGTTTTTACTCCACTCTTTAGTGAAGTTATGTACCTGAGGACTTTTTGCCTGCATAAGGGGTCCACCAAGTGTGGCATGAGTGGCTGTCTACCACAACACATTCCGAAGGGCGTTTTTCCGGTTGCGTATACTCTGCTGGCTATTGGAAGCTGAACTGAGCCACATCTAACAACTGGACCCCAGTTTTTCTGCCTAGCGTCGATAAATGACGCAGATATTCCTCAAGCATACTGTTGAAGCGTTTCGTCTGGCCATCAGTTTGGGGATGATAGCTAGAGAAGATATTCAGTGTTGACCCCAATATTTTGAAACAATCTGTCCAAATGTCCAGTGAATCTTCCGTCCGATCACTAACAATACTCGTGGGGACGCCCATAACTTCACGATGTGTTTTGAAGAACAGTTGGGCAGTCATCACGGCTGTGCACATCTTCGGCGTTGGGATGAAAGTGGCATATTTTGAGAACCGATCGATGATAACAAGGATCGATTCGAACTTTCCCACCTTGGGCAAATGGGTGATGAAGTCGAGAGACACGCTCTCCCATGGTCTATAGGGCACAGGTAGGGTTCCAGCAGACCCGCTAATTTCGCCCTTTCGACCTTGTCTTGTTGGTAAACAAGGCAAGTCTTGGTAAATTGCATGACATCATCTCGAAGGCTTGGCCAGTAGTAGCCTTCTGTTTCAGGAGGGCTAAAATCCTCTACCAACCATTATGTCCTGCCTACGGTGTGTCGTGACATTCCTTCATCAGCGACCTTCGTAAACTCCCAGATCTGAGATGTAGAGGCGATTGCCCTTTGGTGTATAGTAGAGTTGTCTCCATCCAAAACTGGCGTGTCTTCCCCTCTTTGGCCAACTGTATGATGGCCTGCGCTACTGTGTTGTTTGTCAAGTGAGTTTTGACAATTTCTCGTACTATTGCACTCAACGTACTTGCCTGTAGGTGGGTGAACATGCACGCTCTTTCGGCTAAGAGCATCGGCCGCTTGGTTACTTTTCCCCGATCTATGTTCGAATTGGAAGTCGAACTCCACTAGACACTCTTGCCACCGTGACTGTTTCGACGACAACTTCGGTTGGTTGAAGACGTGGCAAATGGAGTTATTATCGGTCTTGACCACAAACTTGGCCCCCAAGAAATACTGTCTCCAGGCCTTCAAGCAGTGAACTATTGCAAACATCTCTTTCTCGGAGGCGGCATACCTTCGTTCGGCATCATTTAGTTTCCTACTCTCATACGCAATGGGGTGTCCGTTTTGGAGGAGGATACCGCCCAATGCGAAGTCAGAAGCATCCGTCTCAACTTCAAATGGCTTGGTCACGTCGGCAATTCCGAGGACCGGCCCTTCAATCATCACTTTCTTTAAGCCTTCAAAGGCGGCTTGACATTCAGCAGTCCAGCTCTATTGGCTATTTTTCTTCAACAGTTCGGTTAATGGCCCTGTTCTTCTTGAGAATCCTTCTACGAACCGCCTATAGTAGTTGGCTAGTCCGAGGAAGGATCGTAGTTCGGTCACGGATGATGGTACCCTCTAGTCTCTGATCGCGGCCACCTTGCCCTCTTCCATACCAATCCGACCACACTCAATCACGTGGCCGAGGAAATTTATGCGCTCTTAGGCAAAGGAGCACTTCTCTCTCTTTACATACAACTGATTTTTCCACAGTTTTCCGAAGACTAGTTGGAGGTGATGTCGATGGTCCTTCAGCGAGGCACTATAGACTACAATGTCATCGAGATACACTACGACGAATTTGTCCAGGTATTCGTGAAACACTTGGTTCATTAAGGTACAGAAAGTTGCTGGAGCATTGGTGAGGCCAAAGGGCATCACGAGGAATTCGAAGGCTCCATATCTCGTGACACAGGTCGTCTTAGGTTCGTCTTCTTCAGCAATTCGGACCTGATAATATCTCGACCGCAGGTCCAGCTTCGAGAAATACTTAGCGCTGTGAAGCCGATCAAATAAGTTGGTAATGATAGGAAGGAGATATTTGTTGTGGACTGTGAGCTTGTTCAAGGCTCGATAGTCGATGCATAACCGAAAGCTCTCATCCTTCTTCTTTTGAAACAGTACTGGGGCTCCGTAAGGGGCCTTTTCCGGTCTGATAAATCCCGCATCTAATAGTTCATCTAACTGTTTTCGGAGTTCGGCCAATTCTTGCGGGACCATCCGATATGCATTCTTGGCGAGCGGCTTTGCCCCTGATAACAACTCGATCTCATGGTAAATCCCCCTTTGTGGGGGTAAGGACTTGGGCAAGCTTTTAGGCATGACATCTCGATACTCTTCCAAGACGAATAGAACGTCTCGGGGGATATCCTCTTCTGTGGATTCAACTGATTCTATCAGGATGGCCATGAACGTGGGTTCGTTGTGGGCCAGACCTCTCTTCAATTGGAGGGCTGAGATCATTCTCACCCCATTTGGCTGCTTGATACTGGCTTGAACTACGGTGGGTGTGGATCTGGTAATGACTAGACATTTGGCGAGGAGCATTGGTATAACTTTATGTTCAAGTAGGAACTCCATCCCCAATACCACGTCGAAATCATCCATCTTGACAATCATGAAGTCAACAAGGCCCTTCCAGTCTTCTAACTTCACCGGAGTTCTCTTCGCTATCCCCGTAATCGGTAGGGTTGTAGAATTCACAGCTTTCATCTTCCCTGCATCTCTTTCCCAGGTCAAGTTCAGGCGGCGGGCTTCCATTTCAGTCATGAAATTATGGGTGGCTCCAGAGTCGACCATAGTGCTCTTGGCCGATTTTTGGTTAACCGAAGAGTCCACATACATGAGTCCTCTCTCTAATGGCTCCGTCGCCTTTCCCATTTTCTTCTGGAGCGCATATAAGAATTTCAATGCCTCCATCTTGGGATTCTCAATTTCTGCAGCTGGCTCGATTACTGTCTCCCCCAGTTCAACCTTGTCTTCTGAGCTAGAGGCTAATGTGGCTTGAAAAGCATTGAACTCTGTCCGATTTGGACATTCGCCCACCCTGTGTGGCCCTCTACATATGAAACAAGATAGGGGGCGATTGTAATTGTTATGCTGTTGCGGCAGCCCCCGCCAGTTGTTTCCTGATCTCGGTTGGGATGGTTTACGGTCCCCCTTTGTGTTTTTGTCTCCTCCTCCAGGTCTGGGAGGACTGGAACGACTGTTTCTATTTCCCCCATTTGAGGAAGTTGACTACTTCCTCACATCTTGCGAGTCAGTGCTAAGGTCGTATAGCCGTTCAGCTGTCGCATAGGCAGAGGGGAGATCTTGTACTCTTTGTTCATATAATTTTGATTTCGCCCACGGTTTCAGCCCTTCGACAAAGCAAAAGACCTTGTCTTTCTCGGACATATCTCGTATTTCCAACATGAGTCCTGTAAACTATTTTACGTAGTCCTTGATGTTACCTGTTTGCTTCAGCTCTCAGAGTTTTCGTCGAGCTAGGATATCAACATTTTCAGGGAAGAACTGCGAGCGAAGTTCTTGTTTGAATCTATTCCAAATATCAATTATGCATCGTCCTTCCTGTATGTCTGTAAATCGTGATCTCCACCGTAGTTTTGCATCCTCAGCCAGATGCATCGTTGCTAGTGTGACTTTCGACTCTTCAGTCACCGTGTTCGTCGCCTTGAAACATTGCTCAAGGTTGAAGATAAAGTTTTCCAGGGCTTTTGCTTCCCGCACCCCACAAAAGGGTTTTGGTTCTGGGATTTTTATTCTGTTTACTGCCATTGCTCCCCCAGATGGGGCTTGGTTTCCTACCGCTCGGATGGTGAGATTCACCCTTGCGCTCACATCCGCTATCTTGGTTCTGACGACGTCAAGGGCCGACCGAAAGTCTTCAGACAAATTGGTTACCATCTGAAGTATTGCATTTTGGGAGTCGTCCAACTCTTCGACGCACTCTTCTATATGGGCAACAGAGCCCGATGAGCTATCGCCACGTTCAAAGCTGGCGGACCGTGCTGTTTTGGTCTCAAGGGTATCTACCCTCATCATCAGTTCTTTGACGGGTAATTCGTCTAGGCGGCCCACTACAGCATCAATTCCATCGACTTTCTTAGCAACTTCTTGTAGCCGAGTCTCTAGGAAGTGGATATTATCCGGGACCTCTCTTAGGTAGAGCATTTGCTCTTCTATCTCTACCAACCTATCCACGTGGGACTTGTTCAGGTTCTTCGTCGCCGACATGATCACTGATCTTTTCCTCTATGAGCCGAGTTGGCTCTGATACTAACTGTCACAATCGCTCTTTCGGGAGCTTTTCTTAGCGATTGTGCAGCACTTGTTCCCACTCATGAACAAGCAGCCAATTCGAATACGGACTACCGGTGGCACTCCGAGTACCTCTCGCAACCTCCACCCCCGTTTTAGGGAAAACGGTTTTAGAAAACGGGTTTGGAGAAAAGGTTTTCGTAAGCAGTTTTTGTGAGTGTGAATAAAGAAAGAAAGATTGTAGTAGACTAGAAAGCAATAAGCAACAACAACAGCTTTATAGAGTACTACTTTGGGTATGGGGAAGTGATGGTTAGTCTTATCCCCATATAGTGCATTCTGAACAAAAAGCCAACTGGCACCCTTGCATATGTAAAAGGGCGAGTGGTCACTTACAATGAAAATGTAAAGAAAGCAAGCTAACTAAGCTAATACAATACATGATATGAAAGTATGCTAGAAGGGGGTTGGATCGAGCATGCGGCCATGGGCAACAGGCCCTGGACAAGCATGACCGTGACACTAATCATGTGTCTCCAGATTTGAAGTTCATATTCCCACGTGGTGTGTGCCGCCGTTCGTCGTTTGATTTTCTCTCGCTGCGTCTCTCGAGATCTTCCGTCGTTCGTCTTTGTCCACTGCACTGCCGCCCAAATTAGTATGCTTTTTTTTTTTCCTCTCTTAAACTCACAGCAATTTTTGTTCTTTTGTTTATGCCTCTCAACTGTTTGTGTAAATGTCTCAATGAAAGTCAGCTGTGGTTTCACTCCAATATGTCTCTTTGATCCTAGATTTGGGCCTTTTTATGTGTCTATAGCCTTTGAAATTCGATCTGATTAATGGTTTTGTTGTATATGATACATTTGTTTAAGTATTGACACGATGCATTGCCAAGAGTTGCTCATGCATTGGGTATGCGTGAGCAAGAGCAGTGAAAACGATCGTGTTGCAAATGAGCAACGCTACACGATGAGGTAGACGATCATCTAGTAAGTGAGCGACGCTACATGATGAGGTAGGCAATCGTGTAGGCGGGCGCTGGACGATCGTGTAGCAATGCGGGGAGCTAAACGATGAGGTAGGCGATCGTGTAGGAGGGAGCTGGACGATTCTGTAGCAATGCAGGGAGTTAAATGATGAGGTAGACAATTGTATAGCAGATGCACGGAGCTAAGCGATGTGCTACACGATCGTGTAGATATGCGCGCGACGTTAAATGATGAGGAGTGACGCGCTAGACGATCGAGTTATACAATAGGCAAAGTACTACACGATTAGTGTAAGCACTAGACGATAAGCGTAGAAGTTGGACGATAGCGTTAGACGATAACGTTGAGCGTTAAAGCGATGTGTGGGCGCTAAGCGATAAACTACACGATGGCAATATGCGATGGGCGTGAGTGCTAGACGATAGCCGTGCTGTGCTAGACGATGAGCAGATGCGCTACACGATAGGCAGAATGCTAAGCGATAGGCGATGACATCAAGCGATAGGCGAATGAGTTAGACGATAAGGCGTCAGTGCTTAACGATGGAGGTAAACGATGGGCGCGGTAGCTGAATGATAGCCTATGCGCGAGATCATTGAGAATGAGATCGTTTACTAAATGATTGAGCTACACGATGGGCCGCTGGAGCTAAGCGATAGATGCAGGAACTAAACGATTGATTGGCTTGAGAACATGTGCATTATGCTAATTAAATACTCTAAAAGAATGTTTGACTCATAGTTTTAATAAGTTTTAGTTGATGAGTCCAACTTCATCATGATGCTGTCGAAAATTTTCCATCGTCTTCGTATCTCATATCTAGGTAACCAAGGTTTTCTTCTTCAAGATCTTGAAAAAGAAAATTCTCTCATTTATTCAACTATTAAGTTTTCTTGTTTTGCGGATGCAACAAAGGACTAAAGATTTGGTATCGCAACCTCTCTATGCTTTTTCTTGGGGAACTCTAGTAAAGAATTTTTCCTTGAATGTACTATTTATATACATTCCCAATAAATACTGTTAGTTGAATATGAATTCTGATCATATTTTCATTTACAATCCTTTGTCTTAAACCTTTTTTGTTTGTGATCCTTTGAACAACAATGGTCAGACAAAGATGCCTATAACTAGACATTGCTAAACCTGGGTGGGTCTGTTCAAGAAGAATTATGAAGGGATCCATACTTACCAAGTGGAGAGGGACAGTAAACTCATAATGTTGTATTACTTGTAATTTGTGTTTTCAAGGGCTGAATTATTGTACGACCTTTTGAATTATAATTTTATAGCAGTATTTATGGATTAAATGTAATAGATTTGCAATCCATACATAAATAATATTTCATAGCCACAGTGTTCGATGATGATGTGTCATGTTATACTTTTTGATCGAAAAAATGGATTCGGCAACGGAATTTTAAAAAAAGACGAACAATAATTGATAAAACGGACAGATTTTGGGCTACAATGTCGGTTTAAAGGGCTTCATTTGATTCTTGGACTTCAGTTGCAATCGATATTAAAGGGCTTTAATGTCGGTTGCAAATTTCAATAAAGGGCTTTATTGTCGGTTGCAACCGACATTAAAGATAGTGTTATTAAAGCCCTTTAATGTCGGTTTAAAGTTGACATTAAAGACAACCAACATTAAAAGACTTTAATAACACTATTTTTAATGTAGGTTTAAAACCGACATTAAAGCCCGAAATTCTTCTAGTGCTCCTCCTCCTCCCCTTCCATTTCTTAAAAAATGTTAATTAGAATGACAATGATAGAGAATAGAAAGTCAAATATAGACCAAGTGATAGTAGCTTTTGGTAGTTTTGTTGCTAATTCCAAAATAGTAATTAAAATGATAATCATAGCAATGGAAGACCAAGTGATAGACTAAACACTACTACAAAAACTATATTACTTGACCTTTTTTCGCAGTCAAGTATCAGTGTTACTTGACGTTTTTAAAAACGTCAAGTAATCCCATGTCAAGAATAAGAAAATTTTTTTGACTGGCTAAAAGCGTCAAGCTGTAATTTACTTGATATATTATAACTGTCAAGTATATGAGATCTGTTGACTTATTTTAAGTGTCAAGTATCTAAATTCTTGATATTTAATATGGATCAAAGTTTTTATAACTTGACAGTTTTTACTTGTCAAATGAAATTTCTTCTTGACATCCAAAAATTGACAACTAAATGAATACTTGATACGTTTTGCTTGTCAAGTTTGTATGTATTTTTCTGAAAAAGTTGTACTATTTAAAATTACTTACATAATTGCTCCTGTTTTGAGGTCCAATAATCACATTGATATATATAAGATAAACAATATTCACCATCCAAATAAACACATACATTTTCAATCTTGTCAACCATATAAAAAATAATATATATTTACAATTTTATGTCTACAACGTTACTAAACCAACAATTATTTGAATAATTCCAAAATTACAATTATGTATTAGTACTTTCAATATTAAAACACTAACAACCTCATGAATAATTCAAAAGCTACAAACAATCTCTCCCAACAAGTGAATAAAACTTATTTGGACACAATATACTTAATAATAAAAAAAAGCGAGTTATGATCCTTAATCATAAAACACATAGCATATGTAATAACAAGAAAGAGAGACTGCACGATCCTCCAAGCACCACAATACTCTTAGGTAACTCCAAAGTGAAAGCCTCATAAGATATTATCCTCAACTCCTTGAAATCTACAAACAAAAGAGAAGAGTATTAAAACCAATAACTTTAAGTCTGAATAATGCCTTCAAGAAACTCTCTTGCCAATTAAGTTTTCCCCCAATGTGCTAGTCTAATATCCCTCAAACTAAACTCACCTATATTTAAGTCTATCAGTATCTATTTGTGATAGAAACTTTTATTAGCGTCTATCGACAATAGAAACTGCTACAAGTCTTAGACACTAATAGAAGTCTATCAGTGTCTATTAGCATTAAAAACTGATAGAAGTATATCATTGATAAAGGCTGATTGAAATCTATCAATGATAGAAATTGATAGAATATCGGTGATATAAACTGATAAAAGTCTATGATTGATGGAGGTTGATAGAAGCCAATCAACGTCTATCAAGAGGTGTTTGGCTCATCAACATGAGTTAAGTTGAGTTAGTATAATACACCAATTTAATGTTTGGCCCACCAACTTTCATTTTTCGTGAAGTTGAGTTGGTATATTTTACCAACGTTTGTAATAGATATCTTGGATTTTGATATTTAACATTTGAGTTTTATAAAATTTTAATTATTATGTGTTGTACACAACTTTAAATATTTTTAAGTTAATTAAACAAATGCAATAAGAAAAGAAAAGAAAAAGAAATTAAATAACCCGAAAATCCAACCTAACCTAACTCAAATTTCAGGGGTTAGGCTAGAGAACCTATTCGAGTCATTCGAGTAGCCAACCTGACCAACCCGAATTTTTGTCTTGGTCCAAGAAATCTCCCCAACTTAACCCACCTTAGTTGTAGGAGCCTAAAAAGATGGTTGTTAGAATTGGTTACGCAAAGGTGGCCGTTGGAATTTTCATCGGAGGTGGTTGTCGGAGCCTGGAATTGGTCGTCGAAGTTGGTCGTACGAAGGTGGTCGTGAAATTTATCATCAGAGATAGTCGTTGGAGCCCGGAGTTGATCACTGAAGTTATCATCAGAGGTGGTTGTAGGAACCCAGAGTTGATTTCTAAAGTGTGACAGCGATAGTCACTGACAGTGGTCGATGGGTGGAGCCATTAAAAACATTGGAAGAACGGAGAGTTGGGAGTTGGGTTGGGTCAACCTGAATTTTTAAAAGTGTAAACTGGACCCAACCCAACTCTAGAAAAACACATAAAAATTCAACATAACCCAACCCAAAATTAAAACTAACCCAACCCAATCTCTTACAATTTGGGTTGGATAGTCCGGATTCGGGTTGTTGGGCCATTTAAACACCTCTACCCACAATCACCTTCAACTACAAACTCCAACGAAAATCACCTTCGATAAACACCTTTCGAGCGAGCAACTCCAACGACCAACTCCGGCCTTGGACAACAACCTCCAACGACAAACTCTGACAACCAACTCCAGTACCACCTTTATGCCACCAACTTTAGGCTCTGACAACTACCTTCGACTACAAATTTCAGCAAAAATCATCTTCGATGATCAACTTTGACGACCACTTTCGCACGATCAACTTTAAGTTTCGAAAACCACATCCGACGATAAACTCCAAAGACTAACTCTAATACCACCTTTATGCGACCAATTTCAGGCACCTACAATCACCTTTGACTACAAACTCCAGTGAAAATCGGCTTCAATAATCAACTTTGACAATTATGTCCGACTATTATTAGAATGATGACTGTTACAGTATGCTGTAAGATTGTTGATTATATAAGTAATAGTATTTTGTTTATATTAAGTGTAATATTTATATGTAAAAATTTATAAAATATATTTTTATTTAATTGTAACAAATGAATGCGAAGAATATTTAATAAAGCATATGTGTAGTTGAAAAATATATAACATAACAAAAACCATAAAATGAAGATTATTTTTCCTGAAACATTTTATAGCAAGAATTAGTGAAAAATAAAGATTTATTCACTGATAATCCTCCAAATTTGAAGGAATTGAAAGTGAAATTATTGAAGAAATGTGGTGGCACTCGATTGGTTGCTAAGATGATGTGAGAGATTTAATTTTTTAAAAAAATTCATAAGAACAAAAAGAAGATGAAATTCATGGAGAAAAATTAGGAATAAAAAGTTTTGATTTTTCTTTGGTTTGTCGTTTTATTTAACCATATTTATGCAAGAATGTAGGATTATTGTTATTCATTACCTAAAAAAAAGAAAGAAAAACTTTAAAAATTAAAAGAAAAAAATCGCAATCCTTATTTTATTGAAACAAAGATGGGTAGAATTATTGAATTAAAAATAAAAAATAGTAATCATCAAAATAGATTATTTAGGTCCCGTTTGGTGATCATTTGGTTTTCGATTTTTTTGTTTTGAAAATTAAGTCTATTTCATCCACATTTCTTACACTGGTTTGCATCATTTTTAATTACAATGATTGAATTTTTAGCCAAATTTTAAAGATAAAAATAAGTTTTTGAAAACTACTTTTATTAGTTTCCAAAATTTGGTTTGGTTTTTTAAACAATTGGTCAAAATTAGATAATAAAGGAAAAAAATTGGAGGTAGAAGTTGTGTTCATATGCCTAATTTAAAAAAAAAAGAAAAAATTACCAAACGAGGTCTTAGAATTCAGAAAACTATACCAAATACCACATATATATGAACTCAACTCTACATCTCAAACACAGATATATGAATTCAAACTAAATAACTCTGCATCCCAAATATAGACATATGAACTCCAGATATTCTATTTTCACTCAGCGCCTCAAACAGTCCCCATTGTTTTTTTGCTATTTCTGTAAATAATTTGACATTTTTTCTATCCGTAAAAATTTCTTTACTTTTTATCCCTAAACTTTTATGGAAGTAACAATTTAATCTCCCTATTTTTAAAATTGCAGCAATTTAATCCATATACTTTTAAATTTGTAAACAATCTAGTCTCTATCATGTAAAATCTTTTCGACAATTTTTATTACATAATAAATTGTTATGGATTTAAAAGAATACGGAAACAAAATCAGTATCCACTAAAGTATGTGACTTTTATAAACGTTCAAAGACTATTTTTTTTAACCATTTATATTATATTAAAAGAGGATAAGTAGGAGAATTTTCAATTTCCTATTTTACCCTTGACTTTTAAACATAATCCTATTATACCCTCATTTAATAGTTAGTTATAACATCTTATTTTTTTACCACTCTTCCCCTAAAACATCTTTCCCAAAGGAAACAACTTATCAAACACCTTTCTATATAGAAAATTTTTATTTTCTCTTATGATTTGTATTTATTTGCGAACACTTTGTTCCTCTTCTTTCTTTCCTTCTGTTTTCTGTATATATTTTCTTCCCTATATTTTTTTCTCTACATATTGGAAAAAAAACATTATCAAACAAACAAAAAAAAAAATGTAAGTTCTCATGTGTGTTTACTACAATTCAACACCAAAACATTCTATATTTACTTTTTAGGAAATTTTGAATTTCTTTTATTTTGATTTACACTCGTTTGCGAACACTTTGTTCCTCTTCTTCTTTCTTTTGTTTAAGTTTCTGTTTTGATAGTTTTTTTTGTGTATAATTGTAGATATTTTCTTCCCTACATTTTTTTCTCAGCATCCTCGACAATAACGTTATCAAGTAAACAAAAAATGTAAGTCATCATTGAAATACTTCATTTTTTCTTTAATTCACATTAGAGGTTTATTTTTAGAATTTAATTTAAAGTAAGAACTTTATTTTAATGAAGATAAACGTGAGAATAATGAGGAAATATGAGAGATGAGATTAACTTGTGAAATTTAGAGAAGAGGAAGATATGAAAGAGGAGTTGAGAATATTTTGAATATTTTTTTTTCTAAAATAAAAAACATATTCTATATTTTGATCAAGAAGAACGTGATATGATAATAATGAGAAAATCAAAAGGAAAACCAATTTGAGAAAGTTAGGGAATAAGGAGATATGGAAGAAAGGTCGAGAATATTCTTAAAAAATGTAACTACTTCTTTAGCTTACTTTATTCCCCCCTAAATTCACACGGGCATTTTATTTTCTCAAAATGGGGAAAGGAGTTAAATTTGAGAAAATTAAGACAGGGAGATATGAGGAGAATATTAGTGAGATATTATGTTAAATTTGACTTCCTCATTTAAATTTCAACTCAATTCTAAAAGCTATATCTTCAAATCACATTGTGATTCATATTTATATTTATTTTCCTCTTAATTTTAATTATTCTTATATTTTTTATCGCATCATAAATTTATGACTATAACTAATACCAGGTAAGTTAAAACTCTTTGTTAAGCCCCATAATTAATGAATGAAAGAGAATAAACTATTATGTCTTGAAAATAGAAAAAATCATTTAAAAATAATAATGAGAAAAAAATAGGCATTTTCATGACCATAAAATATTGACATAGATATTGAAATTCATTTTTTTTTTTAAAGATTTGTGGTACAAAAAGTGTTTAATATTTTGCTTATAAATGAAGTTTTTATTTTACTATTTTAAATATAACACAAAATTGAAAGTATTGGTATAATAATAATAATAATAATAATAATAATAATAATAATAATAAAACGAGATGTTGTTCCTTTTCGAAAACAATTTAATATTTTATATAATTTTATAGAGCAAACAAGATATTTGAAATAAAAAAAATTAACTACCCCAATTATTCTTAAATTTAATAAAATCGATAAATAAACTACTTTTTCAAACTATAAAATATTAGAGTTTTTTTTTTTTTTTTTTTTTTTTTTTTTTTTTTCAATAATGTTTTTTTAATATATAATGATAAAAATAGGGTAGGAGTGATAGTATGGTCAAAAATAGGTTTTTAAATCGTATACCCGGTACACAATTAGCACTAAATCGTGTACCGAGTACACGAGTTCCTGTCGATCTGGCACGCGTAGTCTGCCGTGGCAGTCATGCGACGATATACGATTACCTCAAGTCGTGTACCTCCTCCCCCATTAAACAGCGTCGCGCCCCTTCTTCTTCTTCATCTGAGCTTCTGCCTTTTCCGTCTGAAATCATCTTCTGCCTTTTTTTGTTTCGTCTTCTCTGTCCAAAATCATCCAAAATCTTCCTCATTTTGCTTCCGTCTTGTGCATCATTTTGCCTCCATTTGTTCGCCTGTCCAAAATTGTCCGAAATCGTCCTTAATTTGTTCGTCCGTCCGAAATCGTCCGACGCTTCTGTGGTAAAATTCTTTCCCTATGTTGTTTTCCAATATATAATCTTCCTATATATATTTGCATTTGGGCTGAACTTAATTTGTAGTTTATGGATTCATGATTTATTTGTTGGGTTGAATCTAAAAATATATGTATATATTTGTCTATTTGTTGGGCTGATTTTGTCTAATGTAGTTTATGAACTTAGAAATTAGATTTTGTTGGCCTATTTTTTATTATGTTTGTGTATTTGTTGGGTTATTTTTTTATGATTAATTCGTTGGATGATTATATATTTGTTGGGTTGAATGTAGAAATATATATATATGTTTATAAAAATGAAGATTGGTTCATATATATATTATTTTGTTTGCATTTGGGCTGAATTAAATGTATGATTTATGGATATATTATTTTGTTTTTATTTGGGCTGATTTAAATGTATATTCATTTTAGATTTGGGCTGATTTAAATGTATAGTTTATGGATCTTAAATTTGGGCTGATTTAAATGTATAGTTTATGAATATTAGATTTGACTGATTTAAATGTATAATATTTAGATCTTATATGTTGAACTTAAAAATTGGATTTTGTTGGGTTAACATATTTTTTTTTTGTCAACTATAACAGTTGAAAAATTCATAATAAATATGTCGATGCGTCCTGAAGATTTAGTTATTCTTGAACATGGAAATGATGGAGATAGTGACATTGACGTTGAAGTTGATGAATTATTTGGAAACTATGGGAACATGATCTTGAGTTGGTACCGTTGGATATGTTCACTCAAATAGATTAGGAAATTACAAATTCAACGTGTGAATTAGGGTCTACTTTGGAAGAAAGTAATATAGATGTAGATAACTTAGTTTAATACAGAAAGGAATGTTGTTTAATACCAAAGAAGATTTACTGCTGTAAAAAAATATTGTGTGACAGAACACTACAAAATTATTGTAGTAGAATTAAATCAAGATCTTTAGTATGTCAGATGTAAATCATGGAGTGATGATTGTGCTTGGAGGTTACGGACATGTCGGCGTAAAACTCATGGGATGTCCAAATCACCAAACTTCAAGGGGAACACTCATGTTTGTTTTTAGAATTGACACAGGATCATTCACAGCTTGATTCAAATTTTATGAGTATTGAAATTCAAAATTTAGTTAGAGCTGATCCTGGCGTACTTGTGGCCCTACTCCAAGAGGCCATTAAAAAACAAAATGGCTATATTGTGAATTATCTGCGGGTGTGGAAAGCCAAGAGAAAAGAGTTGGTGATTGGGAGAAATCATATTTAGAGCTTTCGTATTGGTTGAGTGCTCTTGTTCATTACAATCCAGAAACACGAACAGATTGGTTTTTCCTTCCCTCTGATGTGCTAGGTACGACTATTTTTGGACGAGTTTTTTGGTCCTTTGGACCTGCAAGAGAAGGATTTAACCATTGTAGGCGATTAATCCAGATCGATGGAACTCATCTCTACAAAAAGTATAAGGGAAAATTATTGACCGCCTTATCTATTGATGCAAATGAACATATATTTTTCCTTACTTTTGCTATTGTCGAAGGTGAAAATTCGTCCAGTTGGTCATGATTTTTGTGTGCATTGCGTCAATATGTTACGGGTATTTGCTTGATTTCTGATAGACATAAGAGCATTCTTGCTGCAATCAATAATGAAGAAATTGGTTGGAGTGAACCTAGAGTGTACCATCGATATTGTCTTCGCCATGTTGCTAGTAATTTCAATACGAAATACAAATCAAAGAAACTAAAAAAATTTGGTGTTTAAGGCAGGAAATCAACACCAAAGGCGCAAGTTCATTCAGTGCATGAAAGAATTGAAACAATTGCACCCTGAATGTCTTGAATATTTTTCAGACATTGACTTGGAAAAATGGACTTAGTCACATGACGGTGAGTATGATTTCTCCCTATAAAGGACAACACACCCAAGTTTTGAACTTGAAAGAAAGAATATGTTCTTGCAATAAGTGGCAATCATTCAAGAATCCATGCTCTCATGTAATTATAGTTTGTAATTACATGCGTATGACATACATACCACTTATTGATGAATGCTACAAATTGTCCAATTTCAAACGTTGTTATGAAGGCCGCTTCCATCCAATTCAACACCCAGATTATTGACCAGAATTATCATTTACAAAAGTTCGTCCAAATGCAGACTTACTAAGAGAACAAGGTCGGCCAAAAAGTACGCGTATTCATAATAAAATGGATTGGAGAGAGGCAAGCCAAAAAGTGCGATGGATAATTTGCAAGTGAGAAGGACATAACAGACGCACTTGTCCACAACTTAGGTGCTTCGTATTCGGGTCATTAGGTGTATTTTTTTTAACTTGTATTTTTTATGTACTTATATTTTATGTAATTGTATTTTTTTATGTACTTTTTATGTATCTTTTATGTCATGGATTTTATTATGTAATGTAATTTGAACTTCTTAGGTAATGGAGCCTGGTCCTTCTAATCCTGTACAATTATACCAACAAAAGATGCATCGTTCACAATCAATATGGATAGTTCTTCCACTGTAGTGTTGAGTTGTCGGAGAAGGGAAGTGACTGCACAACATACTATCCCATTTGATCACTGCATTGATGGAACACGAGACATACGCAGCGGAAAAAGGATCTAATTACACTCTAATTTCTTTTAATCAAAAGGAAATTAACATGCAAAATGAAGGAAAAACAGTAAATTAACTTGGATAGGATACAACCTTTGAAGCTCTTGAAACGCTTTTCCTCGCTGATTCTCGACCCGAACTCTTCCGGACTACCACTAGAGTTGACCTACTATCCTTTGGACTCAGAATCGGGTTGTGGGACCTGATGCATGAAGTAAACCGAGAGAGAGAAAAGAGATGGAAAATAAGAATGAATTTGAGTTTGGGTTTTTATTTTTCCAGCCCAATTTTGAAAACTAAAATTGGCAAAAAATGTCAAAAGTTTTTAATCCAAATTCAAAAGCCCATATTTATAGAAAAGGGCCATGCAAAATTGCATGAAATAACTTTATAAAAATCCAACACCTAGAATCCAATATCTAAGTGGGCTTAATGTCTCCAATATAAGCTAACACCTAGCCCACTATTTTGTTAGTTGAATTATCCAACAAAAGTTTGGATTTTCCCACTAACTTTAGTCAAAGGGCAAAATAGTCATTTTGTCAAAATCAAACTTTGACAAAAAAGTCAACATTTTGACTTTTTTATGATTTTTTTCCATGTTGACTAATTTTGACCTCTCAAGCATGAATCTACATTCATTTTTTCGAAACAAATCACATTTGAATATAAGGTCGGTCAAAGTTTGACTTTTCGAAGTCAAAAGTCAACTCTTTGACTTTTTACATCTTTAACCATTTCTATTATTTCCGAGCTTTCGAATATGAATGTATTCATATTCTTGATATTTAAATCACATTTAAATATTAAAGCTGTATCTCTAAACTGAAAACCCGACCACTATATCACATATACTTGTCGGTTTCTCTCCCTTCACCTAATTCGAACAATTCGAATTATTCTATCATACAGTTCTAAGTTTATTCCATATGAGCTAGTAGGGGAACCTAATGGACTTATAGATCATGGGCTCCAACAATCCGAGATTAACTGGTAAAACTCTTTAACCTAATTAATCAACATTTGTTAACTAACGGGTCATTCCACAAAAGTCCCATAGTTGCACTCTCCTCACTGTAGATATATTTGTGTCCATTTGATATAACCATGATTAGTAAGCTAATCCTTCACAGGTTGTTCGTAATCTCGATTGGGTCATAAAACCCGTTTTACCCCCAAGACTACATCTTGTTCCTTAAGTTCCACTAATCCTCTAATGAATAATTGGTTTAAGGTCCAACCTATAAACCGAATCCCTCTTAGGCTAAGGAGAGGATAGGGCCCCTTGTTCAAGACCTGGATTTAGTACTAAAGGGAACAACCTATCTACTATCCTTATAACGGGTAGGAGTGAATTCCGTCTTACACCCTATGTTCCCAGCTATCCACCTGATCTTACCACTAAAATGGGAGACTTATTGGGCCAGCGATAATGAGCTGCCCTCACCTATGCAGATCTAAGGATAATTACGAGTGAACAAGAGTTCATAGTTAGCTTAGGATTAAGATTAAGTTACCTAGGTCATCAATTAACGAAATAGTCAGTTTTATGCATAAAACGACATTTAGAACATAAAAAGTGACTATTTCATGGTTTAGTCTTATGCAAACTCATTGCAGGATGCCCCACTCACATATCTCTATATGAACGATTCAGAATCACATTGTTTGTACTAACTACAAAGTGAGCCGCATCCATAGTGTCCTCAGAATAAGGCGCCCAACTTTATTCATATACTATAGACCATTTTGGCTACATATTTGAACTTGATCCACGTTTATATCATTACATAAAGTTCAAACTATATTAAATAGCCTTAGGACCTTAGTTTATTGGATTCAAGATTACAATTTCAATAACAACTTTATCAAAAAACAAAACAAAATATGTTTATTAATTTACAAACTATGAGTTTTAGGACATAAAATTCAACACGCATTATTCCCTATGTTCAGCATGCAGGTTTTCTTGGGGTTGCACAAATTGGTTTTATCCAACTTGATTAGCACCTTATTACTACTTTAGTTGAGCGTTGGAGGCCAGAAACCCATCCATTTCACCTGCCTTATGGGGAATGTACGATTACGCTGCAAGATGTTGCCATACAATTTGTGTTACGAGTGGACGGGCAACCATTGACAAGTTCACTACAGTATGACTGGAAGAACGTTTGTGAAGAACTCTTAGGCGTTCTACCAGAGGATCTGAAAGGATCAAGATTGAGTATCCCCTGGTTGGCGTCCCAGTTTCCAGAATTACCTCCCGATGCCGACGACATCAGCATATGTAGGTATGCACGAGCATACATCATGCAGCTTATTGGAGGATTTTTTTTTGCTAACAAGTCAAATACTCTAGTGCATCTCATGTTCCTCCCACCATTTCTGATTTCGAGCATGTTCGTACGTACTCGTGGGGTGGTGCATGTCTTGCATGGTTTTATAGAGAACTTTGTCGAGCTTCCAATGCACAAGCGTTGGAAATAGCGAGGCCACTGATACTACTACAAGTATGAGTTTATGAGAGATTTCCAATTATAGCACCACAAGTCCAGCTACAGGCCCGAGATCATCGTCCACTTAGTGCCAGGTATTATTTCATTTATACATTTATTTCATTACCATTTTATTTTAGAATATAAATTAATTGTATTTTTTATAATTTTAGATGGAGTGATGTATTAGCTGCCTCTGAACAGTTAGCAAATATGTTACTCGTGTACAGAAAAATATTTGACATCCTGATGCACAATCAAGTAACAAATGTATATATAAATGAATATTTAAAACATTTTAGATGTATACTTATTTTTTTTTGTCAGATTATTTGGACGCCATACACACAACAGATTTGGTCATCCTTACTTGATTATTGTCGTGATGGTGAAGACATCTGGTTGACCGTTAGCCCTCTTATATGCTTCCATATAGTAGAGTGACATCATCCAAATCGTGTGTTGAGACAGTTTGGTTTGCGACAAACGATACCTTCGTTGTCCTATATACTCCCAACATTACACCGATTGATTTGAGAGGTAAGCATGACCAAGACTGGCGTCGAATCCATGCGGAATATTTATACTATTGGCATGGACGACATGATCATTGTGCACAGTGAGAATTAACAAATGGGTCAGCTGTATCAGACGAGTACTTTTCCTGGTACAATTCGATCACGAGGCGATTTATCACACCTGACGACGCTTACTATTAATGCATGGTAAGAGATTTAAAATCAGACATTTTCCATATATATGATATGAATATTGTTGAATATTTATTTTTTTGATTGTATAGAATAATTTATCGGCGATGTTAAAAAATATTCAGTGCAGAACAACTTACCAGACTTGTTTTCAATGTGTCAGCAAACATTGGTCAACGTAGAAGGTATTATTCAACAAATAAGACGACTCAATATTGTTGACATCGATCGAAGACGTATTCGTCGTAGACGACAGTGACAACAGGGTGAACCTAATTTAGAGGGACACGAAGACAACCTCCATAAGAGGTAAGGGCTAGGGGGTTTGTTTTTAAATTTCATGTAAACTTTCATTTGCAAATTGTAAATTAAAGAACTAATTGTAAATATTCTTTAATATAATGACATTTTTTTTCATATGAGTGCAAGTTGTTTTCATTGTAGATTAAATATATAATTAATTTTAATAATGAAGGAATTTATGGATCAATTCCTAAAATCTTAATATTGTTGTACATCTACAATTAAAAAAAATTAGTCAACACACTTAAAAAAAAAAGAAAAAAAAAAGAAAAGCAAATCGTGGACCGGGTCCATGAGTTTGCATCTAATCGGTCAACCAGTCAGCCAACGTGGTGCTGACTGGATTAAATGGTACTCGTGTACCGGGTACATGAGTTTACCACATGGCAATTGTGTACCCCATACACGATTTCACTACCCCAATTTTGTCAGTAATTTCTCCAAACACCTATTCTTAGAAAAGGTTTTCATCTTACCCTATTTTTGTCATTATATATTAAAAAAATTCAAAATATTATCATAAATATTAAAATTAGAATTTTGAGATTTGTGGCAAAAAAAAAAAAGTTCAATATTTTACTTTAAAAATTATAAATGATGTATCTATTTTAATATTCAAATATATAAAATTGTTGCAATTTTTTTTTTAATAATAACAAGTTTGTGTTCCTTTTAAAAGATTATTCTTTTCCCATAATTTATAAAAACAACAAAATCTTTAAAACCCAAAAAAAAAAAAAAAAACTACTTAAATTGTTCTTACAGTTAATAATATAGATAAATAAGACTATCTTTTTCCAAACAAAAAAAAGTTTTTAACTGGAACCTTTTGAAAAGATTTAAAGAAACAAAACTTATTTTATGAGAACAACATGGACAAACTTTATTATTTAAAATAACAATAAGAATTATGAATTTAAGATTTCATAATCTATGGAAAAAAGAGTTAGAATGAATTTTTTTTATAATTTAAATGTAACCCATAATATCTTTTATGAAAACAATGTTTAAATTATATGTGTCTATAACATAAATAATCTTAAAATAAAAACTATCACTCTTTAATTACTTTGAATTAAAACTGTATGATTTCACACACACATATATATGATGATACATTTTCCTTTTGTGTATGAGAGTAACTCTAACGACAAATATGTGATGACATTAAATAAAAATTGTTGCATTATATTAAAATATCAAAATGTTGACATATTTATTTGATAATCTAATTATGAGTACAATTTTTATTTTAATGCGACGTAGAAAAATTTTATGGAAGTAATGATAATATGAAAACATTAAAATAAAAATTCTTATATTATTCCTATTATTGTTGTTGACAAAAACAAACAAGAAATAACTTAGGAAAAACAACGATCAAATTTTAAAAGAGAATCCAATTGTGGTGGGTGATCATTAAAAAAAATTGATATCAGTCGATGTCTGCATGTGTAGGGGATTCGTGCTTAGTAAAATTGCAATTGTGATTAACAAAGGAAAAACCTTGGATTGCCCCTCTATGATATAAATCATGCAAAGAGTTCACTATATGTTAGGATATACATGCATGCAATAGAAGCAAACAAAATCAATAAGCACTCTAATTGCATTTAATTTGAGTTCTATACGATGTTTAAACAGAAATTTAAAAAGATGGTTTCTTAACAACATACCTTTGATGAATTCTCCCAATTCCAAGTTGCTCTTCACGTGAATTCAACTCCAATTCTTCAGTGAACCACAAAGAGATCTTCTCTAATATTATTATCCTTGAATCTGAGTGATGGAACTCAAATTGGAGTGAATTTTTGAAAGGAAAAACTGAGTTTGAAGGTGATAAGAATATTTCTGCAGAAACTCACTTCCAGCAGCTGGTCAATCTCTTCATCAGTCAAATTGGAGTGTTTTTATCACTTATCTTCATGCAAACACTTCAGAACATGGACAATGCCAACTCCAAATTTGATAAATAAGTGGGATTTATATGTGAATTTGGGAGGAACACCTCCTACTTGGTGTTTTGTGGGAAATTCCCACTAAACCAAAATTTCCAATTTATATTATTTTAAAATCAATTTTAATTAATTCTAAAATTAACTAAAATTTACTTTAACTAATTCATAATTAATTAAATTTAAAAAATGAAATTCAATTTATCAAATTTAATTGAAATTGAATTAATTAAACATATTTAATTAATTAAATAATAATTTAATATCAAATATTATATTAATCACACACTTAATTTTAAACATGAATCCTATTCATGTAACTAATATTTAAATATTTATAAACTCTCCAATTTCGTTTAATTTCACCAAATTAAACATTAATTTAATTATATCGAATATAATTATACAAACCCTAATTTGAATTTGAACTTATTCAAAATCAAACCCTAATTTCAATTTGAACAATTTAAATTGATATCATTCCAAATTCACTCAATTTATTAATTCAAGGTGTTCATGTTTTACGAGTTAGTAGAGGGACCTTATGGACTTACAGATCAACAGCTCCAATGATTTAAGATTAATTGTCTAAAACTTTTTAGACCAGATTAATCAATATTCATTAACTATCAAGTCACACCACTATAGCTCGATAGTTGCATTTTCCTCACTGTATATATATTTGTGTTCATTTGATTTATCCATAATCATTAAGTTGACCTTTCACAGGTTGTTCGTAATAACGGCTAGGTCAATATGCTGTTTTACCCCCGATATTACGTTTTGCTCCTTAAGTTCCACTAATCCTCTAATGAACAATTGGTTTGTGATCCAATCACTAAACCAGATCTCTATTGGGCCAATGAGAGGATGAGACCCCTTGTTTAAGACCTAGATTTGGTACTTAAGAGAACAACCTCTCTTCTATCTCTAAATTGGGTAGGCATGAATTCCTTATTGCACCCTATGTCCTCAGGTATCTACTCGGTCTTATCCCTAAAAAGGGAGGCATATTGAGCCAATGCTGTTGATGTTGGGTTTTATGTCCTAAAACTCGTGGTTTGTAAACAATAAAACTTATTTTGAAATTTAATAAGCTGTTATTGAATAGATGTTTTGTTATTAGAAATCCAATAAACCTAAAAGTCCCTTGACTATTACATGAGTACTTGAACTTTATGTGGAGACATAAAAGTGGATCAGGTTCGAGTAAATAGTCAAAATGATCTATAGTATATGAATAAGGTTGGATGCCTTATTCTGATAATACTATTGGATGCAGCCTACTCTGTAGTTGTTACAAAGAGTTGTAAAGTGTTACAAACAAAGTGATCCTAATTTGTACATGTTATGACATAAGAAGTGGGGGCGTCCTGTGCAAAAGGGTTTGTACAAGATCGGACCACGAAATCAGTCACTCTTACCTTATAATACTGTTTACTGTTTAAGACTGACTATTTCAAAGCGATGACCTAAGTAACTTGACCTTAATCCTAAACTAACTATGAACTTTTGTTTATTCAGGATTATTCTTAGATTTGGATAGGTGAGGGTTGGTTCAACAATGTTGACTCAATATACTTCTATTTCATGGGCAAGACCGGGTAGATAGCTGGGGACATAGGGTGCAAGAAGGAATTCACTCCTACTCGCTATTAGGGATAGTAGAAAGGTTATTCCTTAAGTGCTGATTCTGGGTTTTGAACAACGGGCCCCACCTTCTCATTGGCCTAAGAGAGACTCGGTTTGTTGATTGGATCGCAAATAAATTATTCATTAGAGGACAGTGGGACTTAGGGAACAATAGTTAATCTTGGGGGTAAAACAGAAATTTGACCCAACTGTTATTATGAATAACCTGTGAAGGGTTAACTTACAAATCATGGTTATATCGAATAGACATAATATATCTATAGTGAGGGGAGTTCAACTATGGGTTTTAGTGGAGTGACTCATTAGTTAACGATGAGGGTTAATACGGTCTAATGAGTTTAGTCAATTAATCTCGGATCGTTGGGACCCATGATCTGTAGGTCCGCGAGGTCCCCCTACTAGCTCGTAAATGGATAAGCTTTAGAGTAGCGTGATAAGTTAATTTGAAATGTTCAAATTAGAATTAAAGGATTGTATTTATATGAGATATAATTACACATTTAATTTTAAGAATTAACGGAATTGGAGAATTATATTTAAATATGATTTAAATATGTGAAGGTGGATTTGTGTAAAATTAATTTAATATTTGATATTAAATTTTATAGAATTATTTTAATTGTTTAAATAATTATTTATTAATTTTATAAGAAAATTAATTTTATAAAATTAATAATATTTTAATTTTTGAAATCAATTTGGAAAATTGAAAAAGATAGAAAAACACATATTGGATTTGTTGGTTTTTTCCATTTACCTTCATAGTTGCTCACACAAAACCCACCAACTTTAGGCTTCAATTACTCCAAGCATGAGCTACATCTCATGCAACCATCTTCTTTGCATGATAGTCTGCAATATATTGAAAAGAGTGGAGTGAAATTGAGGCAATGCAATCGATAGAATTTTTGCTGAAAAATTCATGTTGAAGAAGGTGTTCTTCAAGTGAGTTGCTGCTGTGAGTTCTTCTTCAAGTTTCCTTCACTCAAGCTTATTTTGAGTCCCACAACTCAATCTAGAGCTTTAAGAGAATAGTGTGGAATATCTTGAGGTGGTCTACAACAAGATTTGGAGAAATCTACAGTTGAAATCGAGCTTTGAAGAAGTTCTACAAAGGTATGACTTGAAACTCACTTGTTTATGCAAGAGCATGCTTTAGTTTCTGTCAAAATTAATGAATTAGAGTGCTTATTGATCCTTGTTGCTTCTGTTACTTGCTGATTCAATGCAATAGTTGAGCCAACCCTCACTTATGCAAATCTAAGGATAATTCCGAATAAACAAAAGTTCATAGTTAGCTGAGAATTAAGATCAAGTTACATAGGTCATCTAAGCGAAATAGTCAGTCTTAAATAGTAAACAATGTTAGAAAGTAAGAGTGACTTATTTCTTGGTCCAATCTTATGCAAACTTCTTGCATAGGACGCCCTCACTCCCCATGTCAATACATGAACGAATCAGGATCACTTCGTTTGTAACATCTTTACAACAACTTGAGTAGCATCTTTACAACAACTTGTAACAACTACAAAGTGAGCCACATTTGATAGTGTTACCAAAATAAGGTACCCAATCTTATTCGTATTTTATAGATCATTTTGACCATTTACTTGAACCTAATCCACTTTTATGTCTCCACATAAAGTTCAAGTATTCATATAATAGCCATGAATATTAGTTTATTAGATTTAGACTTTATAAGTGTAATTTATAGATTCAATAACAACTTTATTGAAATAATGTTGAATAACATCTTTTATTGATAATGGAATACGTTTAACTTTACAAACTGCGAGTTTTAGGACATACAACCCAACAATACTCCCACTTGGACTAAAACATCACTGGATAAATTTATCAATATTAAGTACAATGAAAGAAAAAACAAAAATATAAATACAATAAACTAGGGCATCAGATACCCATAAATTCTCCCACTTGCCCTAGTTATGAGTATCTCGTAGACCTAGTCCTACTAGGTGACCCTCGAACACTTTAGCCGAGAGGGCCTTTGTAAATAGATCAGCTAAGTTGTCTTGTGAGGCGATCTGCGTGATGATCATGTCTCCTCTATGTTCAATCTCCTTGATAAGATGGTACTTCCGCTCGATGTGCTTTCTACATTTATGGCTTCTTGTTCCTTTAAGTTTGCAACTGCTCCACTGTTATCACAATATAGGGTGACCGGTAGGTGCATATTTGGAACCACTTCCGAATCAGTTAGGAACTTTTTGAGCCATACTGCTTCTTTTGTTGCTTCACTTGCAGCTACATACTTAGCTTCCATCGTGGAGTCAGCAATACAACTGTGCTTGATACTTCTCCATACTACTACTCCTACTTTCAGAGTTAATACTGACCCCAAAGTTGATTTTCTTGAATCAATATTAGTCTGGAAGTTAGAATCAGTGTATCCAGTAAGGATAAGATCTCTAGCACTATACACAAACATATAATTCCTTGTTCTCTGAAGATACTTGAGGATATTCTTAACAGCTGTTCAATGATCATATCCTAGATTGGACTGACATCTGCTGACTATTCCAACTACATAGTATGTGTCGAGACGAGTACATAACATGACATATATTAAACTTCTTACTGCTGATGCATATGGAATTCATTTCATAACCACAACATTTTGAGGTGTTTTAGGACTTTGTTCCTTAGACAGATGAATTCCATGTCTGAAAGGCAACATTCCTTTATTGGAATTTTGCATTTGATATCTAGACAACATCTTGTCTATATAAGATGTCTGAGATAATGCTAAAGTTCTATTCTTTCGGTTCCGAACTATTTGGATCCTAAGAATTGAAGGAAATTGAATTCGAGATTTCCATGAGCAGCGGAATATAGATCATTCCAAATTACAATCATGAATGAACATTATAAATTACAATCGTAAATAAAATATACAGTTATGCAATCCATACAACAATTACAACATGAATAATCAAATAAACAAGGAGAACTTTATGAACGTTTGTCGACTCGTCTCCATGCTCCTTGCTCACGAACGCTCGAACAACATGACCGCTTCGCAACACGAACACCGTGTACTCGTCCTCTGTGATCACCTCAGTCACGAACACTCCAGTAACACGAATGGCCTCCACAGAATCTCGCCAGTGTCGAGTTGTGTATGACACCACCAAGAAGGTTACCTTGGTATTCTCGGTGTGAGAATCCAGAGGGTGGGCTCTGTGTAAACTTGGAATGAGGCAGACGAAGGAGGAATGAACAATCGTGCACACGATTAGGAAAATGGGAGAAGATAGAAACCTATCGCATAGGTCGATGCCCAAAGCTAAGGGATCGTCTAGCAAAAGTTAAGCGATCGTTTAGCTCAGAGTCTGTCGCCTACAAAACACTACACGATCGTTTACTTCATTTAAGCTGTCGCTTAGTAAATCTGTATTTACTTGACAATCTTCCGTGAGTTTCTTTTTTTCGAGAGAAATCTCAAAACAAAATTTTGACAAAAAACTTACTAAAATTAGGAAAATAACTTTCCTTTTATCTCACTGTTACCATGAACCACCAATAACCTCCCACTCAATTGGTTATTAAAGAAAAAGATTTAATTATCCAATAATTAATATTATTATAAATATAAATGATAACCAACTTATCATACTATATTTATAATCTATAGTTTTAATATTTCGTCTTATGAAATATATAAACCATAGTTCTTTCTTTATTCCATGGTACTTAATGTAAATCTCATTTATATCAATCCTCCACTAGATGTATCTCATACATCATACTAATTATATCATATATAATTAAAATACCTCTTGTCAATTTGAAAATTTAAAATCAACACCAAGAACTGATCCTCAACTAAATCCATTGAGCTATCAAGGGGACCTTATAGACGTATAGCCCGAAGCTCCAACGGTACGTGAATAACTGACTAAACTCTTTAGTCACGGGATCCATCATCCATTAACTGCCAGACACTCCACTAAAAACCGAAAGTTGAACTCTCCTTACCACAGATATATTATGTGTCCATTTTAAAAAATCAGAAGTGCGATAACCCTTCACAAATCGTTTATAAGTATAATTGGGCCAATAACCGTTATACCCCTGTAGTTACATCTAACTCCTTAAGTACCACTGATCCCTCTAATGAACATAAGTCATAGTCCTACTATGACTGAGTCCTCTCTTCCAAAGAGAAGCTGTGGCCACTATGTTCAAGCCCCAGAATCAACCCTTAAGGGAGCAATCTCTCTATTTATCCTTGCTTCGGGAAAGGAGTGGATTCTATCTTGTGGATTGAGTTCCCAGCTCCCAGATCAGAAAAGTCCCCAAAAAGGTGGGCATGTTGAGTTAGAAATCTGGCCACTCTTACCCATACTAATCAAAGTACCGCCATCAAAGGCAGGAGTTCCCAAAACACTCAGGATTGAGGTCGTGTCACCTATGGTCGTTTAGGTGAGATGTAAGTTTCTAGTATCAACGGTGTTATATACAGAGTCTAGTCATCTCATGATCCAGGTCTTATACAAACTCTTTGTACAGGACACCCCCGCTCGCACATCTCCACATGAATGGTCAGGATCTACCATCTGTAGTAGTTTACAATACTTACAAATCTCTACAAAGCGGGCCATATCCGTAGTGTTACCAGGATTAGGTATCCCACCTTAATCCTTATACTATAGACCTATTTTAGGTTATCATTTAAGGCATGATCCACTTGTATATCACATATATATGCTTAAGTTCACATAAGATAACTAAGGAGCTTTGTTTATTGGATATGAGTAAATGCCAGAATTAAATAACACTTATTTTATTCATCAAACAATGTTTATCTTTACAAAGCAACGAGACTTCCGGAGAATTAGGACACCAATCCCAACAAGAACATACTGCACTTCACCTAAATCTTTCATTTGGAATTGTGTAGCAAGCCATCTCTTGATGCCAGCCAGAAATTCTACTTCATTTCCTATAAGTAAAATATCATCAACATACAATACCAAAAAGTGATAGTTTTGCTAATGATTTTCTTGTAAACACAAGGTTTGTCAACATCTTGTTCAAAGCTATAAGATTTGATCGTAGTGTCAAATCTCATATTCCAGGATCTTGATGTTTGTTTCAACCTATAATAGATCGATTAAGCTTGCAAACTTTTTGCTCTTGACCCTATTCTATGAACACTTCTGGTTGAGACATGTAAATACTCTGTTCAAGATAGTCATTTAGGAAGACTGTCTTGACATCCATTTTCCAGATTTCATAATCATAAAATGTGGCTATGGACAAGAGTATTCTAATAGACTTTATCATGGAAACCGGAGAGAAGGTTTCTTCATAGTTTACCCCCTCTCTTTGGGTAAACCCTTTTGCCACAAACCTTGTTTTGTAGGTATGTACCTTACCAGCTTGGTCTCGTTTTTTTTTTTTTGTGTGGATCCATTTGCAACCGATGGGTTTTACCCCCTCAGATTGATCTACAAGATCCTAAACAGAATTGTAGTACATAGACTCCATTTCAAGGTCCATGGCTTTAATCGATTGGTCTTTATCCACATCATCCATTGCTTGTTTAAAAGTCAATGGATCCTTTAAGCCATCAACTGGTATGATGACTTGAGTTTCAGCTAAACCCATATACCGGTTAGGTTGTTGCACAACCCTCCTACTACGTCGAGGCACTCTCAACTCTTGATAAGGATGTGAAAAATCAGTCTCATTAACAACTCTTGTTGATGGACCTGCTTTATCAACAATCTTTGTTGATGCATTTGCCATTTCTCTGGACATTTCTTCTATTATTAGCCTATTGCGAGGTTGATGTTTCGTCATGTGGTCCTCCTCCAGGAAAGTTGCATTTGTCAACACAAATAATTTATTTTTTCGAGGATCGTAAAAGTAACCACTTTTCGTTTCTTTAGGGTAGCCTACAAATAGGCGTACTTTTGAACGACGTTCCAATTTTGTAGGATTTTGTACCAACACGTGTGCTGGGCAACTCCAGATTCTGAAGTGATGTAAACTTCCTTTACGTTCTCTCTAGAGCTCATAAGGTGTTTCAGAAACACTTTTCGAGGGAAAAATGTTCAAAATATACACTGTAGTTTCAACTGCGCGTCTCTAAAAATAATTTGGTATTGGGTATAATTCATCATAGAACGAACCATGTCCAACAAGGTTATGTTTCTACTTTCTGCCACACTATTTTGTTGAGGTGTATTAGGGACTGTGAGTTAAGCCTGGATTCCATGTTCTATTAAATAGTTCTGGAATTCCAGGTTTATATACTAATCACCTTGATCTGATCGAAGTATTTTAAGCATTTTACCTAAATGGTTATCAACTGCTGCCTTATATTCTTTGAATTTTTCAAATGTTTCAGACTTTTGATGCATTAGGTTGATGACATGCAGAAATACATGTCATCGTAGGCCTTTTACTTAGAATTATGAAGGTTGTTAAGCAGAATATACGACAATTGTGTTAGGAATTCACAAGAAAGTAAGCTTGCGTCGATCAACATGTTGAATCTCAGCTAACCTGTTATTTTACGTTATTATGCGTTCAATGTTCTATTTTTGTAGCTAAAACAGGAAATGAATGCAAACGCGGAAACTGGACCACCGCATAGACGACTGCATGTGGAGAAACACTCCATCGCAAGGCCGAACGCGTCGATCAATGCATGGATGTGGCAGTAATCAGTCGTATGCGTCTATCGCATAGGAGTTGCGCTCGCCTAGCGATTGCGGTCATCGTGTAGAGTTGCGGTATTAAGCGAATGCGGCCATTAAATGATTGTGGCTACGTGACAACGCATACTAATGAGAGCAACACAAAGTTGGTGGAATGAACGCATCAACGCATCTACCTCGAGAAAAACCGAAAGATGATGCTGACATTTCACCTACCACGCCGTTAGTGGCAGAGGTTCAGAAAGAACTAACGCGCAGAATGTCAGACTTAAAGCAGTCCAATTAATGCTGTCGGCGACCCAAGCTCTATAAATAGAAGTCGATGAGCTGAAATTTAAGTTATCCGGGATTTCCCTGCGATCTAGACAAAATGCGTGAGAAGACGCTACGAGTATTTCACCTCCTTCATCCATTCCGAGTGACGACCGAAGCTTTCGACCGGAGTTAGATCTCGAAAGAGTCAGCTCCATCGCCCATCCATGGCACCACCAGCAGCCTTGACGCACATCTGCTGGAAGCAAGTCTTTGCTTCCAGCCGGTCATTTCATTTTCCTTTCCTTTTTTATATTGTATTGTATGACATTTTGTGATTAAGGAATTAATACAATTTGTTTTCAATGCATTTCTCTATTTCCTTCGACTCCATCTTCATTTTCTTTGCTTAGCATCTTTACTTTCATTGCAACACTTAGTGGGATTGCTTGGGTATCACATACTTAGTCATGTGGATTAGGGATATGAAGCATGTAGCAACCCACCGAGAGGTGTGCGTTGCGTGAGTGTGTGAGTAACCTTAATTTCTTAGTGTGAAGCTGCGACAATGCCTGTCTATAGGCTAACGCATTCTTTGTCTATGAGTAAAGTCAGCAACAACCAACTGCCCAGGTGGGTAAGTGATTGGTCGCATTAAGTATTGTATGCATTGTTCACTAGGGATAGTAACAATATTAAGTCAATAAAGTTCATGCGGTTACCTTGTCCTATGAGTGCATCATTCATCATTTAGGAAAACTTGTGAGAGTAGTCTAAAACCCAAATCTAAGACTCGGGAGAGCGGATTGGAACATATAGGCAAGAATGGGGATCTTAGAGATAAGCTCTGTTTGCTTCATACAGCGTATGCACCCTACAGATTGGATTTGCATGTGTCCAGGAAGTAGGATAAAGGATTATGCGGTAGCCACGCTCATGCAGCGAGAGCTAGTGAGCTGGTTATGGAGGTCTAGGCAGGCATAGGCTTCTCGGCAATATCGCAGATACACCGGATACGTTCTAGAGTTAGGTTCACGTGTGTGTAGCATGATTGCATGGCTTGCGTTGACTAAGGTGCCCTTACGGTCACTCTTAAGGGTTGCAATGAAATCATCTACACATTTTATCTATTTTTCCATACATTTATTTCATGTCAAGTGTTGTCGTATCTCTACCTCTCATGCATATTCTCATTGCGTTGTCTGTTAGATAGGAGTAGGAATAGGATTAACTTAGCAACCTCCTTTCCATTCTTTTATTTAAATCGCTGCATGCACATTACCGCATACATATAGCTACAAGTCCTGTGTTCGACCTTGGATTAACCGAGAAATCTGCATTCGCGTTATACTTGGCGTGAGTGCAAGAAAACTTGTGACAGGACGCATGGTCATCGCATACATCCGTTAATGCATTATCATTCTAATGTATGACCATCGACGCATGACTATCAACACATATCTTAGGAATATGCATCGCATACTGCATCCAAGGGATTTTAGTTGTTGAATAATTTGACTTCTAATTTCCCGTCATCATAGGTAAACATGCCTATACCTTGAATAGTGATCAACGAAGCTGATGAAATATTCATACCCTCCTCTGGCTCTTACATTCATAGGACCAAAAAGGTCTTAATGTACTAGCTGTAAGGGTTCTTTGACTCTATTACCTTTTCCAGAAAAATATCCTTTAGTCATTTTACTCTTAAGACAAGATTCACATGGCTGTAATGAATTGTCTTCTAACTGATTTAGGTGATTGTTCTTAACCATTCTCTCAATCCCGTTGAGATTTATGTGAATAAGTCTTAAGTGACAAAGATAGGCATTTGGAGAAAATTTTCTTTTCTCATTTTGAGTGTTAGCTGTTTTAAACATCTCTATGTTCAAAATGGCTTTTACCGCAGTTGATTTGAACAAATATATGTTATTTTCCAATTTTACGGAACAAATTTTGACATTCTTCGAAATAATGAACACTTCATCATATCGAAAGAAACTTTATAAGTTTGTTCCAGCAAACAAGAGATAGATATTAGATCCTTTTCATAGAAGGAATGTAATAAACATTTTAAATTAAAATATATTTATCTCCCATAAATAACTTCATATCTCCCACTACTTTAGTTAAAACAACCTCTCGAGTCCCTACCTTAGAGATTTCTTTGCCTTTTGTAAACTATCTCCAGGAACTTGTTTCCGGAGAGAAAGTACAGATATGATTAGCGGTATCTAAATCCATTATCCAGGTGTTATCGTTTTCCACCAAGCATGCTTCAATGACAAGTAAATCATATTTATTTTGTCGTTCGATTTCAACATTCTCATCTATATAGTTCAAAACTTTAGATGAGTTGGGAGATAAAGGACAATCCTCTATTAAAACATTTTTTGAATCATTGTTTGCTATAATTTGTATGTTGATTTGATTTTACCATAACTAATTTGGAAGCGAGTATTTTAGAAAAATTTGACATACTGAAATTTTTTTAAAGAAATTCTAATTAGTTAAATTGCAACTAAATCCAAAATCAAGTTTTAGCAAAAACATAATAAGGTACTCATAACCATTATTTATTTGTAACGATACTATAGTGAGTCAGAATAAGTGCTACCGAGAGGTAATCAAATATTCCTTCACTAAAGCAAAACAATTTAGCCAAACACTATCTCCAGAATAACTCTTATTCCTATAGTCGTTTAATTACCGCTTTTGGTCAGAAATCACTAACACTTTAGTAATTATGTAAGTATAACCCTCTGTTTTCAGACCTCAGAGGTTGGCCCCGATGATTCTACTGAAATAGAGAGTCAAGATTTGGAATGGACCTAAGAATTCCTATCCATTTATGGAGTTTGAGTTATTTCAGATCCCATGTTACAACCCTCCGAGGGGATAGCCGCCATTAAACGACTAACAAGGACGGCCTAAAGCAAACCAACACGTGCAACATAGGAATCTCATGGTCCAAACTAACAGAAAAGACCACAGGACACGTTGACACATATCTTTCACCCACTTAGTATGAACTACTTTCCCATCCACCTTGCTCTTGACTCATATAAACACTTTCTGAATGGAGGTCACTCCCAGGATGACACGAAGCGTCATATGAATCTCACAGTATGAACTTTTTAGGGACGTGAAAGTAGAAATCAATATATCATATATTTGATTTTTTATTTGAACCACCTCCTCTTATCACCCGAATCTTGATTGATGCAAATACTTTCCAAATGGAGGTCACTTCCAGAGTGACACGAAGTACCGCATAAATCTCGTTTATGAGCTCTTAGGGACACGGGGGCTTAAAAATAACGTATCATATATGTTATTAATCTCCCACTGAAGTGTTCGAATAACTTTATCATATAAGTTATTAAACTTCCACTGAAGCATTCTATTATTTTTTTGGGTAATATACTCAAGTGAATTTAGGCTAATTAAACAACTCTAAGTCTATGTGGTTTATCCAAGTATAACATTTATAAAAGGATTTTTAACTTACGATGTCTTAGGTGATAAACCATTTTATTACTTCACAACGCTCACGTATTGCTCATAAAACTGGTTAAAAACACTCAGTTATTCGACCATAATCCCCAGGTAGGAGGTGTTCCATAAACCGTCAACTTAAGTACCTCTAGCCTTAGACAGGATTATATACTGGTTGAGTTTGTAACCACATTTTACAAGATGTTGACCTATTTTAACTAAATAGGTGATTAACCTACGTGAGCATGCAACTTATCTTTGTTATGGATTTTAAACGTCTAACCTAATTTTATAACACCTTACAAAATTTTAGACATGCTAAGCATCCACAACATATATCAAAGGCATTCAATATTTAATGTAACATTTATATTAAAACATTTGAAACCCTATACATGCATACTATATATTATAATATTTTATAACATACTTCCAATGCATGTAACATGCTTCCTATGGTGGGATTTAAAATCTACATAGCATACTTTATGCACATACAAGATTTATTTAATTATAACATACATCACATGCATAAATAATTAAACACAAACTGATACAGTTTTTGTTTTGGCATTTTCAAGCAAGCAAAGGCCTAATTATTACATAAATCAGCAAAAATCGACTCCATAACATTTATAGATTTGCTCGAACTACCTTGAATCGAATCTCCAATGCTCAAAACTGTGCTGAACCTAGAAAATACCATCGAGTACCATCAAACATTGAGTATGCCATCAAGCATCGAGTATGCCTTCAGGCACCATCATGCATCGAGCATTTCATTAAATACCAGCGAGTATGAGCATCGGGTACTATTGAGTATGGTATCATTCATTGAGTATTTCATGAAATACCATATAGTATAAGCATCAAGTACCATCGAGAATGGCATCGTGCATTGAGTATTTCACAAAATACCATCGAGTTGCTCATCGAGTATGACATCGTGCATCGAGCATCGAGTATTGGGTAGATGTCGAAAATCTGGTTCCTGCTACTCAACCTTCTTCATTTCTTTCTTCAATTACAACCTAATTGCAACTCTAATGACTCCATACTAGGGGTGGTCATTCAAACTGCAAAGTTGAACCGTTTCTAAAAACCGAACGAAACCGAATCGAAAACTCAGTGAAACCGAAAAATATGGTTCGATCCGATTTGAAGAAATTTTAAAATCGAATTAATTCGGTTCGGTTCAGTTTTACTTTCGAAAACTGAATTTGAAACTGAACCAAACCGTTTTTAACTAATATATTTAATATATTTTAAAAAAAAGTAAAGCCGAATTTAAAACCGAGCCTTTAATTTAAAGAACAAAACCGAATTTAAAATCGAACCGAATCAAACCGAACCGTTTTTAATTAAAAAAGAATATAACATGGATTTTTTTTTTAAAAAAATACCAAAACTGAATTTGAAACTGAACCGAACCGCATATGCAGTTCGGTTCGGTTTGGTTTGAACCAATAAATCAGTTCGATTCGATTTCACATTTTAAAAAATTCGGTTCGGTTCAATTTAACCACCAAATCGAACCGTTTCCACCCTTACTCCATACGAATTATAGACACTTAAACATACATTAAGGCTCATCAAATAAGAGGCAATTGCAAGAATTACAACATAATTGAAAAGAAAACAATGCCAAAACTCAGAAAAACCATATCAGTTCATCCATTTTCATACAATTTATGAAGAACACCCACTAAACTCAAATTAACGCTAATTGAGTGCTTACGCTCTGATAGCAACTGTTAAGATATACAAGCATGCAACAGAAGCAAACATAATCAATAAATACTTTAATTACATTTAATTTGAATCTATAAGCATGCTTAAATAGAAATTTAAGAAGAGGGTTTCTTAACAACATACCTTTGATGAATTCTCTCAATTCCAAGTTGCTCTTCACGTGAATTCAACTCCAATTCTTCCGTGAACCATCAAGAGATCTTCTTTACCATTCTCAACCTTGAATTTGAGTGGTGGAATCCAGATTGGAATGAATTTTTTAGGGGAAAAACTGGGTTTGAAGGTGATGAGAATTTTTCTGCAAAAACTAATTTCTAGCAACTGGTCAGTATCTTCATCAGCCAAATTGGAGTGTTTTTATCACTTCTCTTCATGCAAACACCATAGAACATGGACAATTCCATCTCCAAGTTTGATGAATAAGTGAGATTTGTGTGTGAATTTGAGATGAACACCTTCTACTTGGTGTTTTGTGGGAAATTCTCACTAAACCAAATTTTCCAATTTATGTTATTTTAAATTCAATTTTAGTTGATTCTAAAATTAACTAAAATTAACTTTAATTAATTAAATTTAAAAAACGAAATTCAATTTATCAAATTGAATTGAAATTGAATCAATTTTAATTAATTAAACATAATTAATTAATTAAATAATATCAAATATTAAATTAATCACACACTTAATTTTAAACATGAATCCTATTCATGTAACTAATATTTAAATATTATAAACTCTCCAATTTCGTTTAATTTCACCAAATTAAATGTTAATTTAATTATACCGAATATAATTATACAAACCCTAATTTGAATTTGAACTTATTCAAAATCAAACTCTAATTTCAACTTGAATAATTCAAATTGATATTATTCCAAATTCACTCATTTTATTAATTCAAGGTGTTCATGTTTTACGAGCTAGTAGAGGGACCTTATGGACCTACAGATCAAGAGCTCCAACGATATAAGATTAATTGGCTAAACTCTTTAGATCAGATTAATCAATATTCGTTAACTATCAAGTTACACCACTATAGCTCGATAGTTGCACTCTCCTCACTGTAGATATGTTTATGTCCACTTGATTTAACCATAATTAGTAAGTTGACCCTTCATAGATTATTCACAATAACGGCTGGGTCAATACACTATTTTACCCCCGATATTACATTTTGCTCCTTAAGTTCCACTAATCCTTTAAATGAACAATTTGTTTGTGATCCAATTACTAAACCAGATCCCTTTTGGACTAATGAGAGGGTGGACCCCTTTTTCAAGACCTGGATTCGGTTCTTAAGAGAATAACCTTTCTTATATCCCTAAACTGGGTAGGCGTGAATTCCTTATTGCATCCTATGTCCCTAGCTATCTACCCAGTCTTACCTCTGAAATAGGAGGCATATTGAGCTGGTGCTGTTGATCCAACCTTCACCTATGCAAATCTAAGGATAATTTCGAATAAACAGGAGTTCATATTTAGCTCAAGATTAAGATCGAGTTACCTAGGTCATCTAAGCGAAATAGTCAGTCTTAAATAGTAAACAACCTTAGAAAGTAAGAGTGACTTATTTCTTGGTCCGATCTTATGCAAACTCATTACATAGGACGCCCCCACTCCTCATGTCAATACATGAACAAATCAGGATCACTTTGTTTATAGCATCTTTACAATAACTTGTAACAACTACAGAGTGGGCCGCATCTGACAGCATTACCAGAATAAGGTACCAAACCTTATTCGTATACTAAAGATCTTTTTGACTATTTACTTGAACCTGATCCACTTTTGTGTCTCCATATAAAGTTCAAATATTCATATAAAAGCCATGGATCTTAGTCTATTGGATTTAGACTTTATAAGTGCAATTTATAGATTTAATAACAAATTTATTGAAATAATGTCGAATAACATCTTTTATTGATAATAGAATATGTTTAACTTTAAAAACTACGAGTTTTAGGACATATAACCCAACATTACATATTAAATCTCATTATCATAATGTGATGATTTATTTAGAAGCAATTAAAATTGCTATGTTATCTAACTTTCATATATTGTAGTAATTCAATTCAAAACAAACATATATATTATTTATTTATTAGATGCGAAAAAACCTAATACATTTTAAAATTTTTAATTAAAACAATACGATTTCACGTACATTGTACGTATGTTTTTACTAGTCTTTTTAAAAGCAACTATTTTAGTCTATATTGTCTTCTCATTTGAACCATATATCTTTTGGTTGCTAATACATATTATATATCAGTTGAAGTGTAATAGTTTTTACAACATTTCGTACTTTCTAAACAAGTTAAAATGTCAATTAGTTATATTATAGTCACACTAATGAAGTCACATCAATGATATTTTGTTATTAAATATGGTTTGTGATCCTTTTATAATATAATGAAAATTTCGATTCACCCTTATGTCGATATCAAAATCATGGATATCTGAAAATATTGATGAAATAACACTATTGTAGAAAGTAGTAGGATTTTCCAATCCAATTAGCTGCCAAATAATGTTGGAGATTATTTTTATTTATTTATTTTTGTATAAATCTACAAATACAAAACGTAGAATAACTTTTTCAAAGACAACACGAGCCTCTTGTATTATAATCTGGGGGAGAATGTTTAAGTAGAAATTCAATGCCCAAAATCAAAATAACAAGCAGTAGCTTGCGCTAAACCTGACCTGCAAATAATAACAGGGCTGCTTGCAAACATAGATTAATTGGGCAAAAATAATTGTAAATATAGCATTAAAAACAAATTATAAATATAGACAAATTTATCTACAACCCATACAAAAAGACTAAACAGCCCATATACCCACGACCTGATACCCTTCCAGCATATGGAATCCACGACCCGTGTTCAATCTCTAACCTGATTTTAAGGGTTGTTTAGAGTAAAAATAACAAAACTCGTAGCCATTTCAGATTCTTCATACTATCTTCTTCAATCGATCCATTCTTCTTTAAAACCCTAACCCTATATTCTAAAATTTGAAAATAAAAAAAAGAATCCTACCGTCGTCGGCAATTATTCACTGAAAACTACTGCAGAATCACATTCAAAAGTAACAAAAAGCATAGTTGCATGACTGTTTTTTTCCTCCTTTTTTGTTGTTTAGTTGATTGATTATTGCTTGTTACTATTGTTGTTTGTTATCAGTGCTCTAAACTTTAGGAAATTTGTTATCAGCCCTCAACTTTATTATTGTTTGTCTTCAATGTATATTCGTTGTTGTTTGTTATTGTTTTTTTTTTTATTAGTATTTTCTATTGATACGTTGCTATCACTTATAGAATTGGAGCATGTTGGATTTCTGTTATCACTAATAAACAAATGTGTTTTTGTTTGGGGTCTATCACTATTGATTAGTGTTTGCTATTGATACGTTGTTATCATTGATAGACTTGGAGCATGTTGGATTTATTTTCCATGAAAAAGAAGAAAAATTATAGTTTCATTTCTGTTTATTTTTTGTTTAGTTGATAGACTATTACTCTAGCCTGCTTTTAAACTTTGAATATGTTGTTGATCATGGTTTTTTTGTGATAAGTTTCAATCACTAATATACTTGAAGTGGTAAAGTCTATCAATGATAAGATTATCACTGGTATACTTCACCACTTCAAGTCTATCAATGATAGAAACGTGTCCGTGATAAGTTTAACATTGATAGATTTCACTACTTCAAGTCTATAAGTAATCAGCTCCATGAATGATAAACTTGAAGTATTTATTTTGTTAATTGAAGTGGTTATTACTATTCTAATAGATTGACAATTATGGAAAGCAAACAACAAAAAAAGGGGGCAAGAAGAACCTTAAAAGTTGAAGAACCATCAAGCAAAAAAAGATGAAAAAAGAGAAGGTATTAACTATATATCTATTTCTAAGTTGTTCTTTAGAATATTTATAACATTTTTTTTTTGTTTAAATAGGCAGGAAAAAATTCCTAAACAAAGTTGGAGCTCCATTTTGAAAGTCACAGTTTATGTCAAGTTAGAAGTGACAGACCATATTAGGGATTTAGATTCTATGTGTCTATCTTTATTTAAGGAAGGACTATTTAGACATTTGCTAGGTTTAAAAATATCCAATGTACCTTTACAACTTCTAGCACATTTGATTAGAAAACAATATGTCTCTACTGATAACAATGTTCTTCTTTTCAATTTTGGAGGTAACATGATAGAGTTTGGGTTAAGGGATTTTTTTTTATTACTAGATTAAATTATGATGAATACCCTATTGAAGATATTTTAGATGAAACTGAAGAAAAAGATTCAGAAATTAGACAAGAATTTTTTAGTAATTATACTAGCATCACTAGAGAAAATGTGAATAGTGCATTTGACTATTGTCCTAGTCACTGTAGTGATGAAAGAAAAAAATAGCAAAACTTTCCAATCTTTATTGTATGGATTGGAAGCATGTCAAGATGTTGAATGATGAGGAGAAGTTTAAGAATTATCCTTGGGGAAGACTGTGTTATAGTCTTACTGTTGAGTTTTTTTAAGAAATCTATTAATAATAAAAACAAACCAGCTGCCTATCTGCAAAGATTCCCTGTAATTTTAGCTTATTGGGCATATGAAATACTTCCTAAACTTTATGAGGGGTTCTCAAAACGAATAGGAAATGACTTTCCAAGATCTTGAATTGGGAAATAACAAAGCAACTAGATTGGCAGGATTTTGATGACAGCATCTTCTCGGAATGAATGTAAGTTTTTAATTTTTCCATTATTAATTGTGATACAAATCTATCAATGATATTAGTCTATCAGTGATAGACAAATATCGGTAATAGAAGTATTATATCTATTGAAACACACAAATAAATGTAGGGAAGGAGTCTATCAGCAATATAGTTTATCAATGATAGACCAATATCATAGATAGATAGACTATATCAGTTATATTGGTCTATCAGTAACAGGGTCTATCAGTGCTAAGCCTCACTGATATGATCTCATTAAACTATGTCAATGATAACTCCTAACTATGATTATCTGAGTATTTCAAATCTTATAAAAAGAAGGTATTATGTATACAGTACTAATTAAATATTATGTTTTCAACTTCATTTAGTTCCTATTGTTGCATCAAAAGAAGAAATGACATCAAAATACTTCAAAAAAATTATGTGGAAATGGAGGGAAGAAGTTTGGAGGAAGGAGAAAATGTTGTAGAAAAAGATAAAAAGATTGGAGAAAGAATATCTTCTTTACAAGAAAATATTAAAGGTCTTAAAAGGCAACACAAAGAAGATGTTTAAGATCTTAGAAAAGGACAAATGAAGATTCTCTCTTTGTTACATTCTCTAATGGAAATTGTAAAGAAAAGTGAAAGACAAACTCAAGAGTGCTTTGACAAGAATCATCCTCCATTTGTGAGTCTGAAAATGATAGATGCCGATATTGATGCTAATATTGACAAAGTAGTTGAATATGCAACTACTTATGCCAAGGAGAAAAAGGTAAAATTATTAAAGCCTTCTAGTTCTTTTACTTTTTTGTTTTTTTTTTTCTAATGATAGACTATATAAAGTACATATAGTTTATTGATGATATACTAATATCTATAGATGCTTGAACAAAATCATGAGAAAGAGAAGGAAATAGAAGAAGCCGATATTGCTGAAGGAAAAAATGTATCAATCTAGTTAAATAGTAGGTTATTGCTATTCTATTTTATACTTCAAGTGTGCTACTCATTAAAAGCTATCAGTGATAGGTTTCTATCACTGATAGAATGTTGTAATCTTTTTATTGGAGTCCAACAGTAATATACAAAAAGTATATCGACATCTACAATTTTGTACATTGCTACACTAATATAATATATTACAGAAGATTGAAGTCAAGGAGGAAGAAGTGAATGTACATGAAAAAAGGTAAAAAATGGTGCATGAAAAAGCAAAAAAAAGTGAAGGTATAACAATGATCACATTCTCTATATTGCTTTATGACTGTTAGATTCAATATATATTTATAAAATTATAATTAAGTATTGACATTTCAGGTTACTGAACAAAAGAAAAATACAACGACTAATGCTGAAAATGTTAGACCGAAAAGACAACCTAAACCGTCAAAAAAGATGTTGGAGAATGCAAATGACGAGAAGATTGCAAAAGAGTAAAAGGATACAAAGGACCAAAAGAATGCAAAGGACAATAAGAATGCAAAAGATGAAAAGAAAGCTTCTCCAAAACAAACAAGACATTCTTCTAGAATCAAGGACATTGCCCCTAGTTTTGACCTAAAAATCTCTCAAATATAATAATGTAGTTGTGACTTAGTTTAATGTTGTGGCTATTGGACCTTATTTTTTTTGTGGATATGGGGTATTAGTGGGATGTAGGATATTATACCCTGGTTTTGTTGGATACATTAGTAGTATCAGTGATAGAAACGATCCATGATAGACTTCATATGTAGTTCAATTTGTCATATAAATATAGGAAATTATTCGATCATTAGTTGAATCAGTGCAAATTATATCCATTTGTGCTTTTATTTTTACAGTTATAAGGACCAAAATCTTGTAATTATGTAATGGATGATAAATGATATATCAATGTCAATGACAGACCAATATTAGTGATAAAATCACAGTGCTTGAAATTACTCACAAAAACTTCATATGTAGTTCTATTTATAATATAAATATAGGAAATTATGTCTCTTTCTGCTTTCTATTTTAAAGTTCTAAGAACTAAACTCTTGGTATTATGTAATGGATAGTTAGTGATAGATCAATGTCAATGATAGACCAATATTAGTGATAGAAAGCACAACAACAATACTTGAAATTGATGTTACTTTCTTTTGTATGTACTTGATTTTGCATTTTTATTCCATAGAAAATTCTATACTTTGTATCGAGAAAAAGGTCAAAGGACTAAATTTTGTACTTTTAAGTGACATTACTTCACATTGAATATGAAGCAAAGCGAATATATATATACTATTACAAAAAATGGAAAAAATATTCTATATTTTATATTCATCAAAGGACTAAACGTTCTATATTTCTCAAGCAGAATGTTATGTTCATATGAACAATATAACAATTGAACCAATGGTAAAAATGACAAACCATATAACATTCTAAAAATGTTCGCAACATACATGTTCACATCTATAAAGATCACATTGATAGTAAATGTTGCATCATTGTATAAATGGAGGAAATTTACACGTTCTACGATTATGGCCAACATGACGACAATGACTCTACTTTGTCTGACTTCTTTGCTCGCCAATTGATAATGTTCTTTGTTTTCGAGGTTGACCTGCTGGACGCTTAACAATTGGAGGTAATATACTCATGTCAATCAATATAGGCTTCCAATTAGCATGGTTCCCAACTGGATGGACAAAACAAGCATAACATGAAATCAAGGTGCTTGTCAAAAAATACTTATGAACAAATGAGTAAGTATCCATGTTGTATCCATGAATAACAGCAAGTGCATGGGCACATGGAATTTAATCAAGATTTCAAACATGACAAATACATGATTTTGAATCTAAATGTTGAAAGAGTTAAACAACATGCAGCGGAAGTATCAAGGATCCATAAGCATTCAAATTCACTAATTTTGGCAGAAACTAAGGCATGTTTTTCTAAAAAGTGGGTTTTAAGACCATACCTTTGAATAACTCTTCAAGAAAACAAGTGTACAACAACAGTCTTCACTTGATATCACCGTGAACCACCTCAAAGCCTTCCCTACTATCCTCTTGAAGATTTACGCAGAGTTATGGGACTCAAGAATAGCTTGAAAAAATGAAGAACCAAGAAGAACTCACAACACCCGATAAGAAGATCCGTTTCTGCTAACAAAAGTTTTTCTCTAAAAAAAACTGCATTCATTCTACTCAAATGACTCCAATCTTCTTTATATATTATAGATGAACATGCAAAGAAGTGGAGTGCATGACTTGTAGCTCATGCTTGGAGAATCAACGAAGAGAGGAGAATGGCCTTTGTGTGAGCATGAAGATGAAGGTAATGGAGAAAATTCAACCTCCATTTTGTACAACCATGTAAAAAGATTTTCCATTTTTTTCTTTTAAAACAAAAAATGACTTCTAAACTATTTTAATTCAAAAGTAATTTTCTTAATTAATTTCATAAATTAATTTAATATCAAATATTAAATTAATATTTTTTGGCACAATTATCATCTTCGTATATTTAAATCACATTTAAATATATATTCTCTTATTCTGTTTAATTTGAACGTTTCAAATTAATTTCTCAAGCTACCCTAAAGCTTATCCATTTACGAGCTAGTAGGGGGACCTCACGGACCTACAAATCATGGGCTCCAACGATTCGAGATTAATCGGCTAAACTCATTAGTCCGATCTAACCCCCATTCGTTAACTAATGGGATACTCCACTATAGCCCATAGTTAAACTTCGTTCACTGTAGATATATTATATCCACTTAGTAACCATAATCAGTAAGTATACAGGTTGTTTGTAATCACAACTAGGTCAAAAAAACCGTTTTACCCATGTGATACATTTTGTTCCTTAAGTTTCTACTGATCATCTAATGAACAATTCTGATTCATAATCTCTATGAATCAAATCCTTTCTCTATCATGAGAAGGCGGAGTCCCAATTGTTCAAGACCTGGAGTCAGTACTTAAAAGAACAACCTATCTGCTATCTCTAAATACGGTAGGAGTGAATTCCATTTTGCAAGGCTATGTCCCTAGTTATTCATCCAGTCTTACCTCCAAAATGGTAAACTTATTGATCAGTACTGTTGGACTACTCTCACCGTTTGCAGATTAAAAGATAATCCCGAACAAACAGGAGTTCATAGCTAGCTCAGGATTAAGATCGAGTTAACCTAGGTTATATAATAAATGAAATAGTCAGTTTTAATATTAAACGGTCGTTATAAAGAAAAATGACTGTTTCCATTGGTTGTAATATGTATAAGTTATTTGCAAGTCTAGCAGAACAAATATGAACATCTCTTGAATAAATAGACACTTCATTACATTCAAAAGATATACTTTACATATTCTCTAAAAGACAAGAAATGGAGATCAAATTTCTTTTCATCTTAGGTACAAAGAACACATTCTTGAGTAAGATAAAAGAATCTCTAAAAAACAACTTCACATCTCCCACTGCTTCAGGTTAGATGACTTCACCTGTGCCTACCTTGAATGTCATCTCATATTCAGAAACTCTTCTCCAATAACTAGTTTCCTGTAGAAAAGTACAAACATGATTAGCAGCGCATGAATCTAATATTCAAGTAAGGTGAGAATTTTCCACTATACATGTTTCAACAACTAGTAAATCATATTTACCTTGTCTACTCTTTTCTGTTTTCTTTTTCAGCCACATATTTTGGGCAATTACGCTTTCAATGCTCAACCTCTCCTCAATGTAAACATTTTTCCTGCGGAGTTTTGTTTTTGTTTTCCTTCTCAGCGGTTTTCTTTTTCCCTTTTCCTTTCTTTTTCATTAGAACGGTTTTATCCTAAGAAGTAGAAGAACCAGCTTTCTTATCATCAACGGGTTCGTACCAGACGTGGACCCTTTATAAAACTTTTTCGGTTTAGAAATAACATTTATTTCTTTTTCCTTGAGTTTCATCATAGATTGATAAGTTTACTATTCATTCAACAACGTCGTTAAGTTATAAGTCATTTTGTTCATGACAACATTTGTCCTATAACTCTTAGGAAGAGATTCCAGTATCATGCTTACTTGACTTGTTTCGTCTATCATAGCCTCGTGAGCTTCCACGATGTTAAAATGGACCATCATGTCGAGAACGTGTTCTCTTACGTTGGTCCCATCCTTCATACGTGTCACATACACATATTTGATGGCTTCATGTCTAACAGATGATGACGGTTGCCCGAACATCTCCTGTAATGATGCCATGATCTCACGAGTTGTGCGCATGACCTTATGTTTCTTATTGAGTACATCAGATATACTCGCCAAGATATAGGCTCAGCCTTTTTCGTTCGCCCTCACCCACCTATCATAAACATCCCAAACATTTCGGGTAGCCATTAAACTGGGAACTAGAGGACGTTCCTCCGTTAACAAAAATCTCAAATCGTCTACTACTAACATTCTATTGATATTTGATTTCCAATTCGAGTAACCCTCTCCGTTAAATTTGTCAGAAGCAAGCAGTTGTATAATCGAGTTCGACGTTGCTGAAACATTTTAAACAAACTCTACTAAATATGCATCTAATCCCATTTTAGCAAAACTAATAAAGTACCCAATAAATCCTTATTTAATTGCAACAATACTTAAGTGATTTAGAACAAGTGCGACCGTGGGGCAATCAAGAATTCCTTCATAGAAGCAAGACAGTTCTTGATCAAATACTATTACCTAGAATAACTCATATTCCAATAATTCTTTTGGGTATTGTTTTCGGTCAAGATCTTTACTAACACTTAGTAATTCTTATAAGTGTGACCTGCCATTTTCAGATCTTATAGGATAGTATGAATATGCCTCAGAGATAGAAGACAATATCTAAGACGGAACTATAAGACCCTCATTTTACTGAAGCCTGGATTGTTCTGAATCTTATGTTACAACCCTCCATAGGGATCGCCACGGTTAACGACTAGCTAGTGCCGAATAAAAATGACAACAAACACAATAGAGGAATTTCACGGTTCAAACTAATGGAGGAGACCGTAGGACAATGTTGACACATTTCCTTCACCCACTTACTATGAACCACTTCTCTCATTCACCTTGTTATTGACTCATGCAAATACTTTCCGTATGGAGCAGTCAAGGTAAAATCGACAAGAAGGCGAGCATAGATCTCACGGTGTGAATTCTTAAGGACGTGAGAGCTAATAACTATATATCAAATATATTATTATTCTTCCACTAAAGTGTTCTAAATGTTTTGGTAATTTATTTAGGCATGACGGCTAATTTCATACAACCTAAGTCTAAGTGATTTATCCAAATATAATTCTTATAATTGGATTTTAACCTACAATGTCTAGATGATAAACCATTTTATTACCTCACATCACTCACACAAGCTCATAAATTTAGTTATCAACTCTCAATAGTTCGGTCATAATCTCCAGGCTTGTAAACCGTCAACTTAAGTACCCCTAGCCTTAGACAGGTTTATGAATCGATATGAGTTTGTAACTGTATTTTATATGGTAACAATCTATTTTAACGTTTAAAAATAGTTGTTAACCTAAGTGAGCATGCAACTGTTCTTTGTTATGGATTTTAAATGTCTAACCAATTTTATAACAACTTATAAAATTTAGACATGCTTAACATGCACAACATTCAACAAAAGTATCTAATATAACTATTATATTAAACATAACCCTAACATGCATACTATATATTATAACAATTATAACATAATGTCAATGCATGTTTCCTACGGTGGGGTTTTAAATCTACATGGCATACTATATGCATATACATGAATTATTTAATTATCATATACATCTTATGCATAAACAATTAAATACTAACTGTTATGGTTTTCGTTTTGGCATAAACAAGCAAACAGATAGCTAACTATTACAAATAACTTTATAACCGTCTTTGAATTGCTCAAACCACTCCAAACCGAACCCAAAACAACTTGAACTAGACTGAATGAGTTTGAACCGGACCAACAAAGCTTGAATCAGACCAATCAAAACCATTTGAGGCTGAACCGAATTGAACCTTGAGTAAATCGGTCGAACCGACTGCTCTCGGTCCAACCTCAAAGTGCTGCTAAGGCCGATCGTGTAGCGCTAAAGGTAATCATCTAGTGTCATCGCCTTAGGTTGAGAGTAAGTACACGATCGCTTAGTGTTTGTTGAAAGCTAAACGATCGTTTAGCTTTATCGTATAGAACTAGACGATCACTTAGCTCCATTGTTGTGCAATCGCTTAGCTCCATTGCATAGTACTAAGCGATCGCTTAACACCATCGCCCAATGCATTCAAGTCATGCAGCTAACCGATCGCTTAGCTCCATCGTCTAGAACATCATCGCGTCGCATAACATTTATCTACATGATTGCTTAGCTCCGCGACCAAATGATCGCTCAGTGTTATCTGTAGCACTTCATCGCATCGCTTAGCATGCATCGTTGCTAAATGATTGTATAGCACCATCGTTTAGCAAATTCAACGTATCTTTTAGTTCCCACGACAAAAGTAAACGATCGCGTAATGCTATTGTATAGCAAATGAACGCATCGCTTAGCTCCCGCAGGTACACGATCGTCTAGCTTTTCTTCTCATCGTGTAATGTCTGGAGCTAAACGATTGCTTAGCAACTGGACCTCAGCAACAAATTTGAGTAGAAGCTAAAAATACTAGAATAGCAGCTCGACCTTCTTCACTTGTTTCTTCAATTACATCTTAATTTCAACTCTAATGACTCCAAATTAATTACAGACTCTTGCTAACACATAAATGCTCATCAAATAAAAGCCAACTATAAATTTAATTGAGAGATTAAAGAGAATTAAGATGCTAAAACTTAGAAAACCATAGCAGTGCATCAGTTTCATATATCTTATGAAAAACACCCACCTTGCCAAAATTAGACCGAATAAAAAGCTTAAAAGATGCTCTGATACTAATTGAAAGAGATAAACAACATGCAACGGAAATATCAAGGATCCATAAGCATTCAAATTCACTAATTTTAGTAGAAACTAAAGCATGATTTTCTAAAACGTGGGATTTAATATCATACCTTTGAAGAACTCTCCAAGAAAACGAGTGTACAATAGTAGTCTTCACTTGATATCACCGTAAACCACCTCAAAGTCTTCCCTACTATCCTTTTGGAGCTTTAGGCAAAGTTGTGGGACTGAAGAACAGTTTGAAAAAATGAAGAACCAAGAAGAACTCACAGCAGCCGATAAGAATAAATATTTCTTCTAACAGAAGTTTTTCTATAAAAAATTCTGCATTCATTCTACTCAAATGACTCCAATCTTCTTTATATGTTGTAGATGAACATGCAAAGAAGTGGAGTGCATGGCTTGCAGCTTATGCTTTGAGAATCAATAAAGAGAGGAAAATGGCCTTTGTGTGAGCATGAAGATGAAGGTAATTGAGAAAATTCAATCTCCATTTTGTGCAACCATGCAAAACGATTTTCCATTTTTTTCTTTTAAAACAAAAAATGACTTCTAAACCATTTTAATTGAAAAATAATTTTCTTAAATTAATTTAAAATATTAATTAATTTAATATCAAATATTAAATAATATTTTTTGGCACAATTATCATCTTCATATATTTAAATCACATTTAAATATATATTCTCTTGTTCTGTTTTATTTGACCGTTTCAAATTAATTTCTCAAGCTACCCTAAAGCTTATCCATTTACGAGCTAGTAGGGGGACCTCGCGGATCTACAAATCATGGACTCCAACTATTCGAGATTAATCGGCTAAACTCATTAGCCCGATCTAACCCTCATTTGTTAACTAATGAGACACTCCATTATAGCCCATAGTTGAACTCCCTTCACTGTAGATATATTATGTTCACTTAATAACCATAATCAATAAGTCGATCCTTCACAGGTTGTTCGTAATCACAGCTAGGTCAAAAAAACCATTTACCCCTGTGAATACATCTTGTTCCTTAAGTTTCTATTGATCCTCTAATGAACAATTCTGATTCATAATCTTTTTGAATCAAATCCTTTCTCTATCATGAGAAGGCGGGGCCTCGATTGTTCAAGACCTGGAGTTAGTACTTAAGAGAACAACTTATCTGCTATCTTTAAATAGGTTAGGAGTGAATTCCATTTTGCAAGGCTATGTCCCCAGTTATTCATCTGGTTTTATCCCAAAATGGTAAGCTTATTGAGCAGTGTTGTTGGACTACTCTTACCCGCAGATCAAAGGATAATCGAGTAATGATGTTATAGGTAAATCTCTAATCTCTTTTAGAACTGCATTTAAACATTCTGAAATGTTTGTAGTCATCATCTGATATCTTCTCCTTTGACAATATGCACGAGCCCACTTCTCGAAACCAACATTACTAAGATAGTCTCATATGTAAGGATATATAGCCTCCATCCATCTCATATTCAGCTCAAAATCAGCAATAGTATATGCTTTTCCACATCTAAAAAACATATTGTCAATAGAAGAGTCTTTATATGTCAACTTCAAACCTCTCAAAAGGTGTTGCAAACAAACACAATATCCAGTCGTTGGAAAAACATTTGGAACACCTTTTGGAATACTTAGATGTCGATCGGATATAATAACTAAACCTTCTCGATCTCCCTAAACTTTTCTTGATATTATCAAAAAACCATCTCCATAAGGCATCATTCTCAGAGTCTACAATACTAAAGGCAAAAGGAAAAATCTGATTGTTACCATCAATTGTTGATGCCATCAAAAGAGTTCCACCATATTTACATTTCAAAAAGGTGCCATTAAATAATATGTTTGGCCTACAATATTTCCACCCCTCAATACACGATCCAATTGCCATAAAACAATACTTAAAATGTCCCTCAGAATCAGTTTCATATACAGTGAATGAACCTACCGTAAGATAAGAAAAGAAAAAAAGATATATAAAAGAATAATTACATTCTATTTTACATTAGAACTATCACGTATAGACCAAATATCAGCAATAGATCAATGATATACTCATTTACTATAAGACCTATCACTGATAGACCAACATCATCGATAGATCATATCAATTAAACAAGTCTATCAAATATTGATTACATACTCATTGAAAGCTTGATTGATGATATATAAAGGATAGCAGGAAAAAAATAAGCCTGGATTCATTTCTTTTAGCTTTGTAAAAAAAAATATGGGATCAAGACATAAGATTCCTTTGCATCACCTTTCAATGACTTCATAACAAAATTTAGTACGCATGTGAATTATAATTGTTATCCGGAGTCAAACGGTCACAGCGGCTAAAATCTTTTATCATAAAGTCACCAATCAATGATGAAGATGCTTGTCTATGAGAAGTTTGAATAGAATTTATAGAACAACTATGATTAACAATATACTTCCTAAGTTTCCATAGTTCCCCACCCTTATGACGAGATGCACGGACATACCCTTAACATTCTTCTTGGGAGCACTTTAACACAATTACTTTAGAATTTGATCTCACAGTCTGGAAGTTAAAGTTGTTCTTTATAGCTATGTAGTAAGACTTATACTATTTCCTTACTAGCAAACATATCCTTCTCTTTCAAATCAAACATAGAAGACAAACTATCAATATCAACATCTGTTAGGATGTTAAAATCATCACTAATAGGGAAGAAGAAAACACAACACATAAAAAATTATCAAATCCACAATTGGAAACTCCTTCTAAATCAAGATCAGTAGAATGAACAACTAATAGATATCTTTACTTTGTTCTTGAACTAAATTCAAAAACCAAGCAACATTGTTATCTTCATGAATTTCAACCACAACTTGAATGCCATTGATACCAAAATCCAATAAGATAGATAATTGTATTGAAGAAATAGATGCATCCAATTGAATTTCCTTTAATATCAAACTCACAAAACTCTCAAAACACATAATCTCATCAACCAATACACCTTTAGTCTTGTAATTCAAGTAATTATGTTTATCATCCCACTGTCCACTATGAAACACCACTATTGCAAGCTTAATCATATTTCCAAATCACTGCAAGAAACAACAATTAAACTCATGACATTCTAGAGTAGTACAATAAATAGAAAACAATATCTATAAGTGATAGACTAATATCATTGGTACACTATGATATCTATCTATCATAAGACTAATATTAGTGATAGGAAGTTCTTGACTACTAATATCAGTGATAGAAAGTTCATGACGTGAAACTGAAGGTACTAATTTTCAGTAATAGTAGTGAGGATACTAATTTTTGAGATAGGATAGTAGTGAGGGTACTTGTAATTCATGATTTGTAATACGTGATAGCAGTGATAGTAGTGAGGTACTAATTTTTGTGATAGCAGTGATAGTAGTAAGGTACTAATTTTTGTGATAGTAGTGATAACAGTTCATGACTTGTAATTCAAATAATAATCAGTGATAGAAGTGAGGGTACTAATTTTTATCAAATTTTTGTCAATACTTGAAACTGAGGAAATCGAATAAAAAACAAAGCATACTTTAAGTAAAATCAACGAAACCTAAAAAAAAAAAAAAAAAAAAAGAAAAGAAAGAAATCGAATACCTAGACATCCAATAAAAAACAGGATAAGAAATCGAATACCTAGACATGGAAGAAAGAATCGAACAAGAGAAGGATTAAACCATACAAATCCCGAGTCAGAAATACAAAATTGAACGTAGAAAGAAGAAATTGCAAGCAGAAAACCTCATAATCAAGCACCGAAGAATGGAGAAGACGTACCTGAAAAATGCATATTAGCTCGACCAAAAAGAAGATGAAACATGAGAAGAAGTGGCACAGTAGAAAAACACAAAAAGAAAACAAAAACGACGAAGAAGAAGGGAGCCGATGAAGAAGAAGAGGGACGATGAAGACCATGACAAGGAAGATGGGGAAGAAGACAGAAAGAAAGAAAACAGATTGAAGTCGGACGACGAGGAAGTATTTAAGGTAATTCAGAAAATAATTAATATTTGCAAATAGTTTTAAAAAGGATATATATTTATTTATTTATAATAAAAAAAACACCTACTATAAATTTTCACAATAATATGTAACATTTTTGCACAATAATAATATGTAACATTCCACCCTTAAATTTCAAGCCCTAAATTGACCAAATTCAAGACCTAGACCCTATTATACTCATCTCAACTCCACCCTCAAAATTATTTCTCATGGGAATACAATGGGGACTAGGAAGCTTTTCCCTCCATTATGTAGTTTTAATATATCCTATCCAACGATAATGGTCATTATTATTATTATTTAATTTTCATCTTTTTATTTGATTAGCTTTTAGCTTAACCATAATATTCATCTTTTTATTTTATTAGCTTTAATAAGGTTAAGGTTATAAATATCATTCCCATATGTACATTATCAAATGACAAATACTAGAAACCTAAATAAATAAAATCTCGAGAACAATTGACTTAAACCTAACCCAAACCTAATCCATAAAATATTATTGAATGTTTGGGTAGGATGAAGGTTCAAAATTGTTTCTCTTCCTTACGTCCAATGGTACAAAAAAATGTGGTAGCCTCTTTCAATCATTTAGCCTCAACCTTATTTGGCAAGCATCTTCTACGCCATACATACCATCTTGCAACATCAATATCCCGTAACAACAAACTACTATAATTTGCTATAATATCAACCAAAGATCAATATTTAAGCGCATCTTGAATGTAAGGATGTTCCATCTTTATGGATCGAATAATATTTAGATGCACTCATTTTTATACCTCATACCAATTATAAAAAAAGTAAAAAAAAATAAATAAATAATTAAGGCGTGTGAAAAACTATGATTGAAAAAACATGCCTAAAATTTAGTTTAAGTAATTACTTAGTTTTTCTTGGTCAAAAATTGAAAAATAAGAAGAGTTATCATAATGCACAAAAATGAGGGTAAGCTAAAATGGGCCAAATATCGTGGTACCTAAGATAGTTTTCATTCTTAGGATGGGAAAATGTTAAAAGTTAAGAATTTTCTTGTTCAACGTATTTTACGAAACACGAATGCCATTTTTGGAATGGTAAAGTTGTTATTTCATTTCCTAGTTAGGGTTTTTGCCAAATCAGTTTCAGATTTTTGCATTGATTTTTAACCATTTTCGTGTTCAATCTCCAAAAGCAAAAACCATTTTGGATCACTCCATAAGCTTTGAAATTTTATGTGAAACGTTATTCTATAGAGACTTTAATCTATCCCGAAAAACAGCCAACATTGAAGCAAAGGTAACAGTTCCGGCGAGAGTTCCGTCTTCTTGAGTGACCCACACATAGCTGACTCGATGAGCTAAAGCTTGAATCATTACTGCAACCAAAGAATTCCATGGATAACAAACAATCGCCTCTGATCTTCTCAATACTCTCGCTGAGTATCCACCCATCTTTCCACTTCTCCCTGATCCACAACTCGATCCAGATCCAAACTCATCATCTGAAGAAGAACAAATTGAAGACGATGATGATATTGTTGATGATTCTTCCTCGAACCACTCCAGAACCGCCTCTAAGTTTTTCTCTTCCAATCTTTCTTTCACTAATTGCACTAAATCATCCGGCGGGCCGCCACAGTCTATATAGGCCATGAGTTCACCGGCTGTGAGCGTTGCTATAGCCGCCGCCACCGTCTCGTCGCAGAAATTGAGCGTGAATGGTGAAATTTCGCCAATCAATTTGTCGTCCAAGTCAACGATGGCGACAGAGGATTGGTGAATCAACGCTTGTGAGATTAGAGGTAGAATAGATAACGCAGATTCGTCGTAATGGACGGCGAGAATGTTAATTGTGTCAATTATGTTGAAGGAATCGATAGGATTCGCGGCGATAGGGCTGAAAAGTCCGATTGAGTTGAGGAGGTAACGGATTATATCCTCCGGAGCAAGCCAGCAGTATTCTTGATCGTTATGGAGAGAGGAGATGGAATTAGACGATGATTTCTTAAGGAAGCTTTTCCTCTTACTTGTGCTCATTTTGATTGGGATAACAAGGTTATGAACTCCTTCGTGTATAAGATCAATCGCCTCCATCAAACTGAAAATCAAAACAAGAGACATTAACAATAAGCAAACCTAATTTCACAATTTAACGAAAACAATGGCGATATTAACATCGCACCGAAACATATACAAATCCAAATCCAGAATTTCAACAAATTTCAAGATTCAAACCTGACATGAGGCTCCAAATGTCTAACCAGTCCGAGTCCCTCAGGAATCAAAACAGAGATCGGAGATCGAAGCGCAACCGCCGGTTGCAACAAATTCTCTTGTCTGCAAAGAAAACAGATAATATCCACCATGCATACTTTACCAACGCAACGACAATGCAAATCGAAATCCGGCTTAAGAGAGGAGTGATCTCCACAGCTCCAGATGCTTATGTAGCCTTCGTCAATCCTCGTCAAGACTGATAACGCATCGGCGACAGTGGCGGAGATGGATATGGATCGAAGCGCAGGTTTTCCAAGGCATAGGTCAGATACCTCGCAGGCCAACAAGCTTGCTGCCATACACGAGCAATTGAGATCGAAGAAGCCAAGAGAGGATTTGAAAATGGAAGAGAAAAATCGATGAAGGTGCAGCGGAAATGGCGGTTCTGAAAGAGAGAAGAAAAACAATCGGGTCGGGTCGGGTCGAGATAAAGAAGAGACGAGCGGATTTCCAATGCGAAAGACCAAGGAGGAATTGTGTGAAATTTATAGGGCGTGATATGTGGGTTATCCGTGAGGTGGCGCACGCGTTTTTAGCTTCTCTTTTTGGATTGTTTCAGTTCAGATAACCATTTTTATTTTAAATATATATTTTTTATTTATAATTTTTTTTCTTTAAAGAAAGGGAAAATCCTCACGTTTTTTACAAAAATATATGGTTAATTATGTGTAAGTTTTGTGCTAATGTGTTAGCACAGTTATAATTTTCCTTTAATAGATTTTTTCCGCTTCTGAGGGTGGTTACCCAAAACTTTCCACTTTTCGTGTAGATGATGACGAAATTCTTGTTCGGATGGCGCCTAATGTTGTTGAAGTAAACTTTATTTGAAAGGAATTTCTTGGATAAATTCTTTAGATCTATATTGAATAAATAAATCTTAAGATCATTCATGTCAAATTGTCAAGAATAACATACTGGATATGATGGATGACTATGGTTTTTCTCAACCAAAACTCCGAATGCCCTTAGTGAAATCTCTCTCTAGATGGGATTCAAGAAAGATTGAGCGCTTATATTGTTTTGGTATATCGGGGACCATAACCTAAGGTCTCTTTATATACTATTCAATTATGTTCCCATTAAACCCTAATTAACTAGGAATGGGCTTCTACCCATTAAGTCCATACTCAATTAAGAATCTTCCCAATCTAATAAAATAACCTAATGTGATAAATTATTAAATCACATACATAGCCCATACTTTAATTAAACATATTATTATTTAAATATGTCTAACAATCTCCTACTTGGGCTATGTCTATGTACCTATTATAATTAAATCACATAAACCTTAAGCGCAAGGTTATTTCAATAATAGAATTTTCCTTTAGTTCAATCTGGTCCATCTCCTGTATTAGCACAGAATCAAGGCAGCTTTTGTCACTACCTTTGTAACTAAACCTTCCTTGATCACCAATTCTAATACATTCAATGATATAGATCAAATATGGATGGATAGCATGGAAACTACATGCAAAGTGATCTAGATCATGCCTGTTTCCAGCTGGTCCAAATTCCTTAATGAGATCATTCTAAAAAACTTTATGCTAAACTGCATGCATGATAAACAAGTTCAAATAATAAAACAGAAACCATCAACTTTATTCTATATAGAAAATAAACAAAATAAGGTCAAAAAACATCCTTAATAACAAACTTCCACTAAACCATGGAATCAGAAAAGTGACTAACACCTATGTGAGCAACATGCTCATGAAAAACTTTTGGTGGTAAACCTTTAGTCAATGGATCTACCACCATAGAGTTTGTTCCTATATGTTTTATCGAAATTTGACCATTCTGAAATCTTTCTTTAACAGCCAGAAACTTCACGTCTACATGCTTTGACTTTGTATTGCTTCTGTTGTTGTTGGAATACATCACAACCGACTTATTGTCACAAAATAATTTTAGTGATTTTTCTATGCCAACCACTATCCGCAGCCTAGTGACAAAATTTCACAACCATATTCCATGATTGGATGCCTCATAACATGCTATAAACTCCGCAGTCATGGTAGAAGAAGCCATAAATGTTTGTTTAACATTTTTCTAGGATACAGCTCCTCCAACCAACATGAAGATATAGCCTGAAGTGGATTGCAAAGTGTCTTGACATCCAACATAATCAGAATCAGAATACCCAATGATCTCCAAAACTTTTGATTTCCGATAAGTGAGCATATAATCTTTTTTTCTCTGTAAATACCTCATAACCCGTTTGGCTACTTTCCAATGATCTATCCCCAGGTTACTCAAATATCTGCTTAACACTCCAACTATGAACGCAATATCTGGACGGGTACATACTTGAGCATACATTAGACTTCCAATGGCCGATGCATATGGAACCTTCTGTATCTCCTTAGTCTCGAGTGTGGTCTTGGGGCATTAACCTAAATAAAATTTATCACCATTAGCAATCAGGGTATCTCCCGGCGCACAATCTTTCATGCCAAATCTACTCAAGATCTTTTCAATATAGTTCTTTTGTGACAATCTCAAAATACCTTGAGAACGATCTCGCAGTATTTCAATTCCTAATACAAAAGAAGCATCACCAAGATCCTTCATCTCAAAATTTCTTTTGAGAAATCTCTTAGTGTGATGCAATAAACCTACATCATTAGTAGCTATGAATATGTCATCAACATATAACACCAGAAAGATTGATTTACTCCCACTGAACTTGTAATATACACAATCTTTTACAATGTTCACCTCAAAACCAAATGAGGTTATCACTTCATGGAATTTGTGATACCATTGATGAGAGGCTTGCTTGAGACCGTAGATGGATTTCTTTAATTTGCACACCATAGACTTTGAATTATCAGACACAGTTTTCTGGTTACACCATATAAATCGTCTCATCAATGTTCCCATTGAGAAACGCAGTTTTTACATCCATCTAGTGTAGCTCTAAATCAAAGTGAGCTACCAGTGCCATGATTACCCTAAAAGAGTATTTCAATGAAACCAGAGAGAAAGTCTCTTTGTAATCAATGCCTTCCTTTTAAGTAAAACCCTTTGCAACAAGACAAGCCTTATATCTTTTGATATTGCCATGTGAATCCCTTTTGGTTTTAAATATCCATTTACAACCTATGGGTTTCATTCCTGATGGCAGTTCGATAAGTTCCCAAACGTCATTGTCTTTCATGGATTTTATTTCCTCTTCCATAGCACTTATCCACTTTTGAAAGTTAGAACTTTGTAAAGCTTGTTGGAAGTTGATTGGATCATCTTCCATTTTGCCCACATCATCCTGATGTTCTTGAAGAAACACAATATAATCATCTGAAATTGCATTTCTTCTCTCTCTAGCGGATCTTCTTAGTGGCACTTCTTGAGGTTGTTGAGTTTGAACTTCAGGTTCAATAACGGAGACTTCAATGTTGTCTTGTTCTATAATTGGTTCAATAATGAAGTTAGGAATTGGAACCTGAACATCATTTATAATCACATGAAGAAAAGAAACCAATTCCTCTTCAAAGACAACTTTTCTTATGTTATCTTCCCCCCAAACTCAACATCCTCAAGGAATCTAGCATTTCCTATCTCAAACAATGATATAGAAGTGGGATCATAAAACTTGAAACCCCGAGAGTGCTTAGAATACCCAACAAAATAGCAGCTAATAGTTCTTGAGTCCAATTTTCTTTAATTAGGCCTATAAGGCCTAGCCTCAGCTGGACAACCCCATATGTGAAGATGCCTAATACTAGGCTTCTTTCCTGTCCACAACTCATAAGGGGTTTTGGCTATTGCTTTACTAGGTACCCTATTAAGGATATATGTTGCAGTCTTTAGTGCCTCACCCCAAAGGGATTCTGGTAGAGAAGAATGATTAATCATATTTCTTACCATATCCTTAAGTGTTCTATTTCTCCTTTCAGCTACACCATTCATGCTGGGTTTGCCCGGTATAGTGTACCCTATTCATGCTGGGTTTTCATCTATCTCGATATCAAGTGCCTTTAATTTACCTGCAAGATTGGACATTTCCATAATGTACTCCCTTATGTTTCCATTACCCTTATATAGAAGTTAAAGAAGTCAAAAGACTACTTGCTTCCCCTTTCTCATTTTTATCAAAATATTTCTCAATTTGAGAAAGGAACTTATTGGCATTTTCACTTTTCGTGATAGAGCCCCGAAAAGACTCCGGAGTGGAGTGCCTAATGATCATAAGACACATGCGATTTGACCGTTCTCACTTCTTTATATTAGCCGTATTTGGCTATTCCTCAGTAGAAGTAGGTTTATCGATCCTTAATGCAAGGTCCAAATCCATACACCCAAGAAGTATCTCTAGGCTTTTTTTCCAAATCTTGAAGTTCGATCCATTCAACTTAGGGATTGAACTTAGATTTCCAGATATTTGAGTAAGACCAACTAAAACAATAAACAACAAAACATATGCTCACAACTAAAATATAACAAAATAATTTCATATATATGGTGGGCCCCTTTAATAATATACCTAGCACAACATTGATGTCCAACCTTTGGGCAAAAAACACCAACTGTAAATGGTACTCTCAACGTAGTAATCAAAGTACTGACAATTAACTCTGTAAAAAAATAGCCTTTCTTTGGACTGACTATTTTTCACATGAGCAATCCTTATAATTGCCACATACTTATTACCACATGCATACCCACAATTTGGCCAAATAATTATCTTCCTTTGGGCCGATAATTATCCACATAAATTCATGAATATGTACATCTTATATTTCATAATTAAAACAAAAGAAGCTACTTTGATAACATATTATTTTGACCAATTCAATCTAAAATATAAGATACAATAATATAATAATATTATTGTACAAAAAATAAAGGAAGAAGAACACCAAATAGTCTTTTACAAAATTCACTTAATAATTGCATATACATAACACAATTAAAGTAACATAAACATGTGAATATCACAAAAAACAATCAAATTGTAGATTTTAATTCAAAAACTTATCAATCAAGAACTAAGAACTCTTTTCAAATATTTCACCAAGTTATTAATCAATAAAATTTAGATTCACTAAATTCAATCATTTTTTTTTAAAAACTCATATTCATCAATTAAGTATTAACATAACTTTTCAGTTAAAAAAAAAATAGCGACAACATTAACTTTTCCATTACTAATCAAATTTAAAACCGAACTCATAAAGTCATCTATTAAGTATTAAAGAAAAAAAAACTGATAATTAAAATCAAGAACCGCCAACAAGACTTTAATCGGTAATTGACCGATACCTTCGTCCAACGGCAACTCCAGTCAGTCATTAACTGAAAGTCTTGATGGGTAAAACTTGTAGCAATTAAAGACCTAACTCCTTCGATCGGTCTTTAACTTTTTTCCAGTGGATTTCATCACATTGGTGGACTTTTATCAAGAATGTTGAACTGAACATCCTTAATTTTGATAATAATAGAACTAAGGTTTTTTTTCCTTAAAAAAGAAACTTTAGGAAACCATGTTCAATCAAAATAATCAACAAGAAAAATCACTTTAATCCACCACTAGCACATCATTCATAATCGGTGATGGGTATGCCAAATACCACAGACAAGAATACGGGTTGCAAGAACACATCCTACCATCGATGAGTTTAAAACGCTGCTATAGTAAGTCGACCATTTTTTTAAAAAAAATTCTTTAAATTTTTACCGAAACCAAAATTTAATCAACAATGCCAATGGAAAATACATAAACTAACAATCCAACATGAAATTCATGCTCTGATACCACTTGTTAGCATAAATTCTTTATATCTTTATTGAATAGATAAACCCTAGGATCATTCATGTCAAATTGTCAAGAATAACATACCGGATTCCATTGCAAAATTGATGATAGCTTCAAGATGATGATAGATGACTATGATCTTCCTCAACCAAAACTTCGAATGCCCTTAGTGGGATCTCTCTCTAGATGGGATTCAAGAAAGACTGAGTGCTTATATTGTTTTGGTATATCGGGACCATAGCCTAAAGTCTCTTTATATACTAGTTCAATTAGGGCTTCCATTAAATCCTAATTAACTAGGAATGAGATTTTATCCATTAAATCCATACTCAATTAGGAATCTAGGGCCTTAATTAATTAGATCACATAATATGGCCCAATCTAATAAAATAACCTAATGTGATAAATTATTAATCCACATATATAGCCCAAACTTTAATTAAACATATTATTATTTAAATATGTCTAACATTTTATATTTCCACGTTTAAAAATCATTTTAGATGTCACTTTTCGACGAAGAAGTCCTAAAAATATTTACTTTCTTAAAAAAGTTTCAATAATGCTTTTGGATTTTTTTTTTTTTTTTGGGTTATAAAGTGTAAATAATTTTAAATATACTTTTTCTCATTTTTAAAAAGGCCCCTTCTCCATGTAATGATTTCAATTTAATATATTGCTTACAAATTTGTAATCATTTTGATTTTTGAATTTTAAGGGAATGTTTGACTCAACAACATGTATTAGGTTGAGTTGGTAAAAAATTCTAAACTTAATGTTTTGTTCACCAACTTTAAATATTGGTAAAGTTGAGATGGTTACTTTTAACAACTCAACCCAACTCTCACTCTATCCAATGTTTTCCATGACTCTATACCCGTCGGCCATTGCCAACAACTAGTCATTGCTACACTCCAACAACCAACTCCAATGACTACCTTCACATGATCAATTTCGGACTCTGACAACTATCTCCGATGACAACTCCAACGAAAACCATCTTCAATAATCAACTCTGATGACAACCACCTATGACAACTAAAATTGACGTTCACCTCACACTACCAACTTTAACCACCTATGATGATCAACTCTAGCAACGACCAAGTATGACAACCAACTCTCGGGCGACCAACTCCAACCACCAACTCCTTTGTTCATCTCCAATGACTAACTCTAATGACCAACTCAATCGATCATGTACTAAAAAAAATTGACCGTCAAACATGTTTTAAATACAAATGTGAAATTATTAGTTTATGGTGTTTTATAATCATCTTTTACAGTAATTTGACATTAAAGGATTGTCCAAAGATGATTAGATCATCTTTATAGACCTACTTGTCATAGACATGTAGAAGATCGACAGCTTCTTAACAATCCCACCACAATCTAGGAATATATATTATTTGTGTTTACTTGATAAGACTAACTAGCTTGACTATCTTAATGAATATTGATTTTTTTTTATATGCACGAATTCATCCCTGTTGAGTTGTATGTCCTAAAACTCGTAGTTTGTAATACTTAAACTTATTATATTAACAATAAAGTTAGTATTGAGGTTTGTTCAATAAAGTTGTTATTGAATATGTAATTTGTACTTGTTAAAGTCTAAATCCAATAAACTAACAAACTCATGGTTATAGCATGAATACTTGAACTTTATGTAGAGACATAAAAGTTGATCAAGTTTGAATATATAGCCAAAATGGTCTATAAGTATAAGGATAGGGTTGGGTACCTTATCTTGGGGACACTATGAACGCGGCCCGTTTTGTATTTGATACAAACAATGTGATCCCAAAATCGTTCATGTGGAGACATGCGAGTGGGGCCATCATATGCAAAAGATGTTTGCATAAGACCGGATCACGAAATAGTCATTTTTTCTTTATAACGTCGTTTACTATTAAAACTAACTATTTCAATTCGATGACCTAAGGTAACTCGATCTCAATCTTCAGCTAATTATGAACTCCTATTTATTCGGGATTATCTTTTAATCTGCATGAATGAGAGTAGCTCAACATTGCTACTTAATAAGCCTCTCATCTTAGGGGTAAGACCGAGTAGATAGTTGGGGATATAGTTCTGCAAGATGGAACTCTCTCCTACCCGATTTTAGGGTTAGCAGATAGGTTGTTCCCTTAAGTACTGACTCCTAGTCTTGAACAAGGGGTCTTGCCCTCTCTATCATAGAGAGGGACTCGTTTTATTGATAAGATCATAAACCGATTGTTTATTAGTGGATCAATGGAACACTTAAGAAGCAAGATATATTATAGGGGTAAAATGATCATTTTGACCTAGCTGTAAATGTGAACAACCTATGAAGGATCGACTTACTAATCATGGTTAAATTAAGTAGACAGAAATATATCTATAGTGAGGAGAATGCAACTACTGAGCATTTTTGGGGTGACCCGATAGTTAACGAATGTTGGTTAATTCGATTAAAAGAGTTTAATCGATCAATCTCAGATCATTAGAGCTCATGATCTGTAGGTCCATTAGGTCCGTCTACTAGCTCATAAATGGATTAAGCCTTAGAACAGTGTGTTGAGATAATTTCAAATGTTCAAATTCAGATTAGGGTTTGGATTATTATATTTGATATAATTAATGTTTAATTATCGAATTAAACAAAATTGGAGAGTTTAAATATTTAAATTTGATTTAAGTATTATGAATAATGATTCACATTTGAACTAGGTGTTTTATTAATTTAATATTTGATATTAAATTAATTATTTATTTATTTAAAATAAATTAAATTATTTGAATTAATTTGAATTTAAAACTCTCAAATTCACTATTAATATTTTAATGTAACTTAGTTTTATGAAAATTAAATTAAATTAAAGTTAAATAATTGAAAGTGGGTTTTCCAGAGTTATAGTGATTATTTGAGTGTCAATTTGTAGTGAATTTAAAATGCATGATGTTGTTCTAAAAAAGAAGAAGTTTTAATTAGATTAAAACTTCATGCAATTCACAAAATTGAATAAAACTCTCTGGTTTTTTAATTTTTCTGCACATCTCACTCTTCAACTCCAAAATACACAAAAATCTATCTCAATTTGGATTCTACCACCTAATCTAAGGCCAAGAGGATAGTAGGAAAGTCCTTGTGGTAGTCTACATCAAGCCTACAAGAGGAAACAAGCATAGGATTGGAGCAATTAGAGGAATCTACAAAGGTTGTACTTCTCTAACCCCAATTTCTGGAAAAATGGACATGCATGCTTAATCACTAAAATTGATGTATAGAGTGCTGAGGATCCAAATTACTTTCGCATGTTGAATGTCAACACTATCATTTGGTATTAAAGCATGTTTTAAGCACTCCATTTACGTTAATTTTAGCTTGGTGGGTGTTTTTCATAAGTTGTATGAAATGGGTGCTGATATGGATATATTAAAATTTTGGCATTAGATTTCTCTTCAATTATGTTGTAATTGTTGTAAATGGCTTCTTGTTTATAGGCATTAATGTGTGATTAAGAGTCTGTAAATTTGTTAGAGTCAATAGAGTTTAAACTAGGTTGTAATTGAAGAAGATTTGAAGCATGCACAAAGGAAAAACGAGCAGCTGAAGCTACTGCTTCGTAGCATCGCAACAATGTTCATGTAGCATTGCGGCGTTGTTCTTCGTCCAGCCCAGAATGCGCATGCGCACCATCCAACAGTCCAAATGGTTTTGGTTCAACCGGTTTGGGTCATTTAGGTCTGGTTCAGCCTTCTTTGGATTCAACCTTTTTTCAAGCCTTGGAGATCCGGTTCGGGTGGTTTAGAACCGATTTGAGTTAGTTCGGGTGGTCTAGTGGCGGTTCAAGGTTGGTTTTGGATAATGCTTGTAATATTTTAGCTTGTTTGCTTGCTCAGGATGTCAAAATTGGTACATATCAGTGTGTTTAATTATTTATGTATTGTAGAATGTATGTTATGATTAAATAAATCTTGTATGTGCATAATGTATGCGATGTAGATTTAAAATCCCACCATAGGAAGCATGTAATATGTATTGAAAATATGTTATAATTTGTTATAATATGTAGTATGCATGATTTAGGGTTTCAAGTGTTTAATATAATTTATTATATTAAATTATGAAATGTTTGGTGTATGTTATAGATGGAACTGCATATGTATGTTTTATAAAGTGTTATAAAATGAATTAGACATTTAATATCTATAACAAAGATAAGATGCATGTTCACCTAGGATTAACTCATAACAACTTGTTTTAATTAGTTAAAATTAGTCGTTATCTTGTAAAACTATGGTTACAAACTCACTGGGCTAAATCCTATCTAAGGTTAGAGGTACTTAATGTTGGGAATGTTCTAGAACTCGTAGTTCATAAATTTTGTGTTAAACATTTTATTTATCAATAAAATATTATTGAGTGTCTTATTCAATAAAGTTGTTGATTTTGCATTCTATTATGAAAATCCAATAAACATATCCATAACTATAGTATGAATACTTTAACTTTATGTGGTGACATAAACAGGATCAAGTTAATAATATATAGCCTAAATGGTCTATAAGTATATGGATGAAATTGGGTAACTCATCCTGGTAACACTATTGGATGCGGCTCATTTTGTATAGGTAATACAAATGATGTGATCCACAGATCATTCATGTAGAGACATGTGAGTAGGAGTATCCTATGCAATGAGTTTGCATATAGACTGGATAATGAAATAGTCACTTTTCTTTATAACGACCATTTACTGTTAAAACTGACTATTTCATACTTAAATAACCTAGGATAACTTGATCTTAATCCTAAGCTAGTTATGAACTCCTGTTTATTCAGGATTATCCTTTGATCTGCATGGGTGAGAGTAGCCCAACAACACTGCTCAATAAGTCTTCCATTTTAGGGATAAGACCAGATGGATAGCTGGGGACATAACTCTACAAGATGAAATTCACTCCTACCCATTTTAGGGTTAGCAGATGACTTGTTCTCTTAAGTGTTGATTCCAGGTATTGAACAATCGGAGCCCCGCCTTTTCATGATAGAGAAGGACATGACATAAAGTAATTAATGATCTGTGGGAATTTAAGAAACAAGATATATTTGCAGGGGTAAAACGGTAATTTTGACCTAGCTGTTAATACGAACAACCTGTGAAGGATTGACTTACTGATTATAGTTTAATGGACAGAAATATATTTATAGTGAGGAGAGTGCAACTATCGAGCTATAGTGGTGTGTCTTGATAGTTAACGAATAGTAATTAATTCGTTAATAGTGATTAATTCGATTAAAAAGTTTTAACGAATTAATTACAGATCATTGGAACTCGTGATATGTGGGTCCATTAGGTCCCTCTACTAACTCATTAAATTGAAATAACAAATTGAGTATTGATGTATGAATTTAGGGTTTTCGACTGATTGTATATGATACAATTATAAACATTTAATTTAATTTAATTAAAATTAAACGAAAATTGAAAAATAAATTAATATTTAAATTATGATTTACATATAAAATTGATTTATTGGTGATATTGNGTGGGAGATTGTTAGGAATGTCTTAGAACTCGCAGTTCGTAAATTTTGTGTTAAACATTCTATTCATCAAAAAAATATTATTGAGTATTTTATTCAATAAAGTTGTTGATTTTGCATTCTATTATGAAAATCCAATAAACATATCCATGGCTATAGTATGAATACTTTAACTTTATCCGGTGACATAAACAGGATTAAGATAATAGTATATAGCCTACATGGTTTATAAGTATATGGGTGAAATTGGGTATCCCATCCTGGTAACACTATCCGATGCGGCCTATTTTGTATAGGTAATACAAATGATGTGATCCACAGATCATTTGTGTAGAGACATGTGAGTGAGGGCATCATATACAATGAGTTTGCATATAGACTAGACCACGAAATGGTCACTTTTCTATATAACGACTGTTTACTGTTAAAACTGACTATTTCATACTTAAGTAACCTAGGATAAATCGATCTTAATCCCGAGCTAGCTATGAACTTCTATTTATTTGGGATTATCCTAAAGATCTACATGAGTGAGAGTAGTCCAACAACATTGCTCAATAAGCCTTCCATTTTGGGGATAAGACCAGATGAATAACTGGGGACATAGCCCTGCAAGATGGAATTCACTCCTACCCATTTTAGGGTTAGCAGATAGGTTGTTCTCTTAAGTATTGATTCCAGGTCTAGAACAATCGGGGCCTCACCTTCTCATGATAGAGAAGGACATGATTCATAAGTAGTAATATGAATTGAATTGTTCATTAAAAGGTCAGTAGAAACTTAAGGAACGAGATGTACTTACAGGGTGAAACGATAATTTTGACCCAACTGTAATTACAAACGATCTGTGAAGGATCGACTTACTGATTATGGTTTAAATGGACAGAAATATATCTATAGTGAGAAGAGTGCAACTATCAAGCTATAGTGGTGTGTCTTAATAGTTAACGATTAGTAATTAATTCGATTAAAGAGTTTTAACGAATTAATTATACATCTGTGGAGCTCATGATCTGTAGGTCCATTAGGTCCCTCTACTAGCTCATTGAATTGGAATAACAAATTGAGTATTGATATATGAAATTAGGGTTATAAATTTTCAAATTCAATTTTTTAGGGTTTTCGATTGATTGTATATGATACAATCATAAATATTTAATTTAATTGAAATTAAACGAAATTGAAAAATCAATTAATATTTAAAATATGATTTAAATAATTGGTTTATTGGTGATATTGTATTAATTTAATATTTAGATATTAAATTAAAATTATTTTTAATTTGATATTAAATTAAAATTATTTTTAATTAAAAATTATTTTTATCTAATTAATTATTTTGAATTAATTTTATAAAACTAATTTAAAATAAAAAATTAAAATAGTAATGATTTTTTAAAATTAGTTAGTGGATTTTTCCATTTTTGGGGAAAAATCCATTAACCATATTTGTTGGAGAGTCACCAAATTCCATTTCTAGTTTTAATGATCTTCAAGTTGGAGCTTTTCTTCATGCAACCCTATACATTTGCATGAATTCTTCCTATATATAGAAGCTCCATACATGAAAAACATTAAGCAATTCTGAGTTATACTTTCTTAAGTGATAACCTGAAAACCCTACACTTGTTCTTCATCAATTCAACTTGATTTAGTGTTTTTACCACAGGTTCCAGCTTGAGCATAATAGAGAAGACCTCGGTGGTAGTCCTCTCGGTGTTTCAAGCTCTATCTTGGTGGATTTCAGCTGAATTCGTGGAGAAATCTTCAAAGGTAATATATGTTTTAAACCCTCTTACGAATATCATATGAACATCATGCTTAAAACTCAAATTAAATGTAGTTTAAGTGCTTATTGATTCTGTAGTTTTCCGTTGCATGATATATCATTCCTTCACTTAAGTTGACGGTTTACGAAACACTTGCTACCTGGGGATTTTAGCCAATTCTTGAGTGTTGTTAACCCAGTTTTATGAGCATGTGTGAGCGGTGTGAGGTAATAAATTGGTTTATCACTTAAATATCATAGATTAAATCCAAATTTAAATATTATATTGGATAAACACCTAGACTTAGAATGTTTTAAGCTGGATTATACCTATGTAGAGATTTACCCAAATATATAGAATACTTTAGTGAGAGATTAATAATATAATATGATATATTGTTTCTAGCTCTCACATCCCTAAGAGTTCACACTGTGAGGTCCACGCTCGGCTTCGTGTTTCTTTTACCGTGACTGCTCCATTCGAAAATTATTTGCATGGGTCAATAAGAAGGTGAATAGGGGAAGTAGTACATGGTAAGTGGGTGAAGAAAATGTGTTAACATACCCTAGGTCTCTTCCATTAGGTTGCACCGTGAGATTCCTACGTTCCACCTACATGTCATTTTTAGGTGACCACCCATTTGGAGTATTGTAACATAGGGACCGAAACACCGCAAACTTAAAAAAATGATTAGGGTTTCTTAGTTTTGTCTTTAGCATTGTCTTCTAGTTCAAGAGCTTGTTGATGTCGTTCTTTGAAATCTAAAAATGGAGGGTCATACTTACAAGAGTTACTAAGTGTTAGTAAGTTTTTGATCGAAAACGGTAACTAAATGACTATAGGAATAAAAAGTTATATTGATATTAGTATTTAGTCAAGAATATCTTGTTTTAGTGAAGAAGAATTTAACTACGCCTCGGTAGCACCTATTCTGACCCATTAAAGTATTGTTGTATTTAATAATGAAATATGGGTACATTATTACTTTTGCTACAACTTGATTGAGTTTAAAGTAATTTACTAATATAATTTGTTGATTTTTTAGCTTGTCAAACTCTATCATTCAGCTACTTGCTTTCGAGAAATTTAATAGTGACAATTATTCGACTTGGAAATCCAACATTAATACAATACTAATGATAGATGATTTGAGGTTCGTTTTAACAAAGAAATGTCCTTTAGTTTCTAGCTTGACAACAAACCGAAATGTACGGGATGCGTATGATAAGTGGGTTAAGGCTAACGAAAAAGACCAAGCCTACATTTTAGCAAGCATTTTAGATGTTTTGACTAAAAAGCAGGAGAATATGGTCACTGCCAAGGAGATCATGGAGTCATTGCAAGCGATGTTCGAACAACTGTCCAAATCTATAAGGCATGAAACTCTCAAATACATTTATAACTGCCACATGAAAGAATGGGTCTCTATTAGAGAACATGTCTTGGATATGATGGTCGACATTAATGTGGCACAAGCAAATGGGATTGTCATAGACGAGAAGAGCCAAGTCAGTTTCATCATGGAATCTCTTCAGAAGATTTTTCTACAGAACTAATTCAGTGATGAATAAAATTGAATATAACCTAATTACTCTTCTATACGAGCTCTGAACTTACCAATCTCTGATGAAAAACAAGGGACATGAAGGGGAAGCAAATGTTGTAGCCTTGGTAAATTCCAGAAAAGGTCATCCTCTTGAACAGAGTCTGGAACCTCAACTTCAAAAGATAAAAGTATCCAAATGAGAAAAAAAGGAAAAAAGGGAAAAAGAAGACTCATGTAAAGAAATGCAAGGGGAAGGTCACAAAAGGTAAATTTATCATTGCAACGAATATGGACATTGGAAAAGAAACTGCCCAAAATACCTTGCTGAGAAGAAGGCTGAAAAGTCCAAATAAGGTAAATTTGATTTACTAGTAATTGAGACATGTTTAGTGGAGAATTCTCACTTGACATGGATATTAGGTTCGGGCACCGCTAACCATATTTGTACTTTCTTTCAAGAAACTGGTTTCTGGAAATAGCCGACAAAGGGTGAAATGACTTTCAAGGTCGGAACGGGAGAAGTCGTCTCAGCTTGTGTAGTGGGAGAATTGAAGTTAATTTTTTAGGTTTTATGCTCTGAAACTCGTAGATAGTAAATGTTATTAATTGACCGTCATCAATAAAGAGTTATAGATGTTAAATCAAGTATTGTTGCCTATTTTATCTAAATAATCCTAAATCCAATAAACTAACATCCAAGGTTGCCTTATGAGTCTTGCGTTGGGGTTGATGCCCTAAATCTCATAGGGTTATATAGTTTGTAATTGTATTGTACAAACATTTTATTTATTTAATAAAATATGTGATGTTTTATTTTAAAATTAGTTACCACAAACCAATAAACTAACATCCAAAGTTATCTTGTAACTTAAAGATGTATGTAAAGACATATGGGTGGATCATGTTTAACCTATACGATCTGTAGTAGATGGATAAAGCTGGACACCTTATCCTGGTGACACTATGAGTATGGCCCGCTTTGCAGATGTTACAATTATTTTAAAGTGCTACAAATGATCTGATCCTGATCACTCATATGGAGACTTGTGAGTGGAGATATTCTATACAAAGGAGTTTGTATAAGGTCAAACCGTGAAATGTTTGTATCATTATATTGTTGGGGTTGATGCCCTAAATCTCTAGGGTCCTATAGTTTGTAAACACATGATTGAACAAACATTTGTGATGTAATAATATGAGATATTTTATTCACTACTATTTGTGAAATATGAGATATTTTAGTTGCATTAACCACAAACCAATAAACTAAGATCCCTGGTTATCTTTGTAACTTAAGCATGCATGTGGAAACATAAAAGTGGATCGTGCTTTAAGTGATAACCTAAATGGTCTGTAGTATATGGATAAAGGAGGGAAACCTTATCCTGGTGATACTACGAGTGTGGTCCGCTTTGTAGATGTTACAATTGTTGTAAAGTGCTACAAATGGTTTGATCCTGACCATTCATATATTAGACATACGAGCGGAGATGCTCTATACAAAGGAGTTTGTATAGGACCAGACAACGAAATGTTTAGTCTTGTTGTATAACGTCGTTCTTGACAGAGACTTTCATTTCACTAAGATGACCATAGGTAACATGACCTTAATCATGAGTGAGTTGGGAACTCCTATCTATGAGGGTGGTCCTTTGATTTGCATGGGTGTGAGTGGCCAGATCGCCGACTCAAACCTATTACTTTGGGGATCCGTCTGATTGGGGAGCTGGGAACTCAGCTACACAAGAAGAAATTCACTCTTTCCCTGAAGCAGGGGTAAGTAGATAAATTACCCCCTTAAGGATTGATTCCGGGGCTTGAACAATGTAGCACCACACCTTCTCTTGGTCCGAGAAGTGTTTACTCATAGTAGGACTATGATGTATTGTTCATTAGAGGAATCGGTGATATTTAAGAAGTTAGATGTAACTATAGGGGCAAAACAATAAATTGGCCCAGCCGTACTTACGAGTGATTTGTGAAGGGTCATTGTACTGTTGATTGGTTATATGCAATGAACACAGAAATATATCTGTAGTGCGAAGAGTGCAGCTGTCGGTCTTTAGTTGAATGTCCGACAGCTAACAGATGGTGGATATCGTGATTAAAGAGTTTAGTTAGTTATGCACGTACCATTGAAGCTTCAAGCTACAGGTCCATAAGGCCCCTTTGATAGCTCAATAGATTCATGTTAAGAATTGGTTTTTGGGTTAGTTTGAAATGTTCAAATTAACAAAAATGAATTTGATTATATATGATATAACTAAATTAGTTCAATTATATATGATATAATTGATTTGATGTATTTGATACATTTTTTATTTGAGGAATTAATATAAATATGATTTATATTAAATGTCACAAAAGAGAAAAAGACCTATGGTTTAAATATTACATATGTATGATATTAAAATTATATATTATAAATATAATATGAAAATTTAGTTATTATATTTATTTATAATAAAACAATTATAAGATAATTGTGGTTGGTTATTTTTCTCTATTAACCGATTGAGTGAATGGTTTTTATCAGTTTTAATAACTGATGGATAAAAGGAAAAATCGTTTCATTTTTTCAGAGATGCAACATAATTGAACGAATTCCAATCGAGTAAAAGAAAATAACTATACTATAGCCTTTGAGAGAGTGGACGATCAAGCATCGAGACATCGAGTTTGCTAGACGATAGTTCCTCGTTACCCAATGATCAAGTACCAAGTCTATACGATAGACTTTCTCATTCTCCCACTTACTCGATCGTGTAAACGATCGTTCAGTTCCTCCTTCCCTCTATCAAATCCACACAGAGCCTACATCTCCTGGATTTTCATACCGAGAATACCAAGGTAGCCTCTTGGTAAAGTCGAGTTTATTATTCAAGGGTCAAGGATCGAGTCTTACTCGATTGTGTTCGAAGATCTAACAGTTTATGTTATTCACTGCTTGTTCGTTGCGTTCGTGCACTTGATCGAGTTTTCTTGGACGCTAAACTGATATTGATCGAGGGAATACTTGAAGAATAATTCTTCAAAGGTACGTCACTCGATTCCTTTTGTTTTTAACTTAAAAGCATGCTGTAATTTACTCGATGATGCATAACTATTCTTGTTTGATTGTCATTGTGTTCTTCTTTCACAATGGGTTTGAAACGATCTGCTTTCGCTCACTGGTTCTCTCTTTTAAGAGAGTTCCTTCATATATAACATCGTTCATAATAGAGACTTACATTTCACCAGGATGACCATAGGTAACATGACCTAAATCCAGAGTGAGTTGTGAACTCCTGCCTATGAAGGCGGTCCTTTAATTTGTATAGGTGTGAGTGGTCAGATCGCTAACTCAACAAGCCTACCATTTTGAGGATTCGTTTGATTGGAAAGCTGGGAACACAACTTCATAAGAAGGAATTAACTTCTTCCCTAATGTCGGGACAAGTAGATAAATTGCTCCCTTAAGGATTGATTCCGGGGCTTGAAAAATTTGGTGCCATACCCTCTCTTGGCTCGAGAGGGGTTTGGTCATAGTTGGACTATAAATTATTGTTCATTAAAGAGATCAGTGGTACTTAAGAAGTTAGATGTAACTATAGGGGCAAAATGATAATTTTGGCCCAGTTGTACTTACATTTAAGGATCATGGCACTGTTGACTAGTTATATCAAATGGATACAGAAATATATTTGTAGTGCAAAAAGTGCAACTATCGGTATTTAATGGAATGATCGACAGTTAATGGATGTTGAGTAACTTAATTAAAGAAGTTTAATTAATTATTCAAGTACCATTGGAGCTTTAATCTACAGGTTTATAACGTCCCCTCTGTAGTTCTACAGGGATTATTGAGAATTAATTTTGGATTATTTGAATTATTCAAATTAATTGAAGGAATTAATTATATGTCATATAATTATTATAATGTATTTGATACATTATAATGTAAAATTTATTTTGAAATGAATTAAATATTTGAATATGATTCAAATACTAACTATATGGATTGGATTCATATAATTAAATTTAATATGAATTTTTTTGGGGTTGATGCCCTAAATCTCGTAGGGTTTTATAGTTTGTAAACATTGTATGAACAAACTCATTATGTGACTAATAAAACATATGATATGTTATTCACTTTGTCTATAAAATATGTGAGATTTTAGTTGAATTAACCACAAACCAATAAACTAATATCCAAGGTTATCATTGTAACTTAAATATATATGTGGAGACATACGGGTGGATCATGTTTAAGTGATAACCTAAATGGTCTGTAGTAGATGGATAAGGCTGGGTACCTTATCCTAGTGACACTATGAGTATAGCCCGCTTTGTAGATGTTACAATTGTTGTAAAGTGCTACAAATGATCTGATCCTAATCATTCATGTATTAGACATGCAATCAGGGATATTCTATACAAAGGAGTTTGTATAAGACCAGACCACGAAATGTTTAGTCTCATTATATAACACCGTTCATAATAGAGACTTACATTTCACCAGAATGACCATAGGTAACATGACCTGAATCTTGAGTGAGTTGTGAACTCCTACTTATGAGGGCTGTCCTTTGATTGTATGGGTCAGAGTGGTCAAATCGTCGACTCAACAAGCCTACCATTTTGGGGATTCGTCTAATTGGGGAGTTGGAAACATAACTACACAAGATGGAATTTACTCCTTCCCCAAAGTAGGGGTAAGTAGATAAATTGCTACCTTAAGGACTGATTCTGGGTCTTCAATAATGTGGTGGTATACCCTCTCCTAGCCCGAGAAGAGTTTAGTCATAGTAGGACTATGATATATTATTCATTAGAGGGATCAGTGATACTTAAGGAGTTAGATGTAACTATAGAAGAAAAATGGTAATTTGACCCAGTTGTACTTACGAGTAATTTGTGAAGGGTCATCGTACTATTGATTGGTTATATCCAATAGACACAGAAATATATCTGTAGTGCAAAGAGTGCAGCTGTCAGTCTTTAATGGAGTGTCCGACAGTTAACAGATGGTGAATAATGTGATTAAAGAGTTTAATTAATTATTCATGTACCGTTGAAGCTTCAAGCTATAAGTCCATGAGGTCCCATTGGTAGCTCAAAAGGATTTAGTTGGGAATCAATTTTTTGATTAATTTGAATTGTTAAAATTAATATAGGGATTTAATTATATAAATTGTTTCAATTATATATGATATAATTGTCATAATGTATTTGATACATTATAACTTAATGGGAGAAAATAAATATATGAATTAGATTCAAATATATTTTCTATGAATGTGATTAATAGTTATTAAATTTAATATAATGAGATTTATATTAAATGCCAAAAAATAGAGAAAAGAACTATAGTTTATATTGTATGTGATACAATATTAAAACTATAGGTTATATGTTATATGTTATATTTGATATAACATATAATTTAATATAAATATAATATCATAAATTAGTTATCATATTTATTTATATTATATTATTACTATTTGAATAATGAGGAAGGGAGTTACAACTTCCTTCCCATCTTTTCTCTCCACCCACATTAGTGAGTGGTGGTTATTTTTGGGCCATGTAGAAAAAGAGAAAGGTTTTCTTCTTGTTGTTGTTAATGTTGTTGGACGATTGAAAAAGTTACAAAAGTGTTCTGTCTTTTGAGTTTAGTGTGAGAAAGCTCTCAATCTTCTCCCTCCACACATTTAAACCTTTCCCTCTAACTAAAATAGTCAGAGTCCACCACTCCTGGGTTCTCATCCTGAGAATACCGATAATTCTTTTGTGGTTGTATCCGGGTTTTGATTCAAGAAAATCTTGAAGAAGGTCTTCAAGAAGTTTCTAATTCCGTTTGAGGGAGGAAACATGAAGAAAGGTTCTTCAGAGATGAAATTCTTGAACTATTTTCTAGAAATAGCATGTTGTAATTTAATTTAAATGCATATCTTTTGTATGTTTACTGTAAACATAGTATTCAATATTTTATAGAATTTGGTTGATCCGCTTCCGCTCAAGGTTCTCCTCACACGAGTTCCTTCAAATTTGATTTATATTAAGTACTATGTATTATTGAGAGAAATTAAAACTATAGGTTATATTGTATTTGATACAATATTAAAACTATATGTTATTTGTTATATTTGATATAACATATAGTTTATTATATACTATATGATAAGATGGTTATCATATGTGTATATATACACATACAGTTAAATTATTTTTATTCTATAAAAAAAATTTTTAAAAAATTAATTTGGGAGGGAGTTGTAATTCCCTCCCATTTTTTCTCTCTGATGGTAGTATGTGGTAGTGGGGGTGGTTTCATCATCTTCTTCACTTTCTTCACAGAAGAGTGATCACAGAATGTCTGTGTGATTTTGAAGAAGTATTCTTCTGTAAAAAAATTTCCTCTAAAAAATCTTCTCTTCATCTTCCCAAAATATTGTAGAGCTCACACACTCCTACTAATTCTCAACCCTTACGAAGAATACATGAGGTTCTATTGTGCTGTTGGCCATTTATTTTGTCTATTTGGGATTCCAGTACGAGGAGAGTTCGTGATCAGTTCAAGGGATTTCGTGAAGATCTTGTTCTTCAAGAGTAATTTGTTTTCTCTTCTCTAATTCCCTTTTTAAAGCATGTTATAACTTTTATTAAAATACATAAATTTTGTCCCATAAATTTAATTTCTATGAAATCTGAATAATAGGAATGATCCCGCTTCCATAGTGGAACTCATGGCTCCTTCAAAGATAGCAATTGTCAACCCTCTGATGATAATTACTGCCCAACATACTCCTTTAAACTCATGTTCTTCACACCTATTTAGTAGTTCATAATTCACTTTAGCACACAATCTCAACAACAGTTTAAAGCATATAGATTACTATTAACCAAAATATCTACTTCAACATGCATAACAGTTCCAGCAAACCAAGTCTATTACAATCATTGTTCAACACAAGTCTACCCTGTTCCCCATTACATGAGCATAAAGACTAGATTAATAAAACATGATGAGCCACCTAAGCTTCAATTTTCTGAGGGTCTGAGAAGTGACTGACTAGCAGAAATGCTAGGCCTCGGGACGTCGATTGCTACCTGTAGAGGAAAATATTAAAAAGAGTGAGTTAGAAAACTCAGTGAGTAACTTCTTTTAAGAAAACATGCTTCCATAACTCATAGTATAAATAACTTCATAATAAAGTGTTGGGGTTTGTGCCCTAAAGTTTTGTGTCCTGTAGTTTGTAAACAACTTTGTACGAATGCTTGTGATCTATAATATATATGATATTTACTTCACTTCTTGACTTTGCACTTTTAGATTTTTTTATTTTACCACAAACCAATAAACTTAATATCCCTGGTTGTCTTTATGTAACTTAAGCATGTATGTAGTGACATACAAGTGGATCATGTCTTAAGTAACAACCAAAATGGTCTGTAGTATATGGATATAGGAGGGAAACTTTATCCTGGTAACACTACGGACGCGACCCATTTTGTGGAATAGTTACTAATGTTGTGGCTTGTCACAGATGGTCTGATCCTGATCCTTCGTGTAGGGGACATGCGAGCAGGGGCATCCTATACAAAGAGTTTGTATAAGACCTGACCTCGAAGTGTTAACATCTCATCATATAACTCCATTCATGACTGAGACTTCACTTCACTAGAATCTCTTCCGAAGAGTTTTCTGCAATTTTGTACCAATGCCTTGATGAATAAAATCGAATACAACTTGACAACTCTACTGAATGAGCTACAGGCTTACCAGACAATGTTGAGTACAAAGGGATTGGTGTCAGAAGCAAATGTTACTTCTGCTGAGAAGAGAGGAATGTCCTCCAAGCCTGAAGTTGCTTCCTCTTCAAAGAGTAAGAGTATTCTTGTGAAGAAAGGCAAAGGGAAAGGGGAAAAAAAAAGCCTACTGGATTGAAAGGAAAAGATAGCGCTGCAAAGAGAAATGTTTCCACTGCAATGATGAAGGGCACTAGAGAAGACACTGCCCTCAATATCTTGTCGAGAAGAGACCAGAGAAAGGTAGCCAGGCTAACTTGTCCCTGGGACCATTTGCTCAGCTCATCTAGTGGGAGAAGTTACTACTTGTTTTTAACTGTTAAATCTTGTAAAGAACAAATTGTTTATATTTTTGTTAAATAAAATATTCATTCTAAAAAAATTATGTTTGTTCTAAAACCTTCTGTTGAGAAATCAAATTGTTAAAATCCATTTGCAAATGGCTAGATCAAAGTATAATGAATTTAAGATTTCTAGTTCTGACTGTTAACAAGAGTTGTTGAGGTAAGTCAGACCATCTTAATCAAAGAGCTAAGAGAACCTCAATGTAGTGGGAGGAAAATGTGTTTCCTAGCCATTATTAAGAAATAGACAAATTTTCCAGAAGAAACCTATTTGTATACTAATATGTTTACAATGATTCTCTCGGCTAAAGTGTTTAAGAATCATCTAGTAAGACTAGAAATACCGGAGGTTAATAACCTAGGGCAAGTGGGAGAAATATCAGGTATGAGATACCAAATGGTAAAAGATGGGTATAGGATGCCCTAGTTTATTGTATTTCTCTATAAAACTCAGAAACTCGGTCTTATATATCAGATATATAAGTTACAACTGGAATTTTAGTCCAATTGGGAGTTTGTTGGGTTTTATATCCTAAAACTCATGGTTTTGTAAATATTAGAACTTATTATGAGAATTCAACATTAGAACTTATTGAATATATTGTTTTTTAGAAATCCAATAAACCTAAGTCTCTTGACTATTATATGAGTACCTGAACTTTATATGGAGACATACAAGTAGATCAGGTTCAAGTAAATAGTCAAAATGATCTATAGTATATGAATAAAGTTGGGTATCTTATTCTGGTAACACTATTGGATGCGGCCTACTCTGTAGTTGTTACAAACAGTTGTAAAGTGCTACATATGAAATGATCCTAATTCATGCATGTTGAGACATGAGGAGTGGGGGCGTCCTGTGCAAATGAGTTTTGTGCAAGATCAGACCACGAAACCTATCACTCTTACTTTATAATGTTGTTTATTGTTTAAGACTGACTATTTCAAAGCGATGATCTAGGTAACTTAACCTTAATCCTAAGCTAATTATGAACTCCTATTTGTTCGGGATTATCCTTTGATCTGCAAATAGTGAGAGTAGACCAATTGCCTCTACTCAATAAGCTTACCATTTTTGGGATAAGACTGGATGAATAGCTAGGAACATAGGGTGAGAGTAGACCAATTTACTCCTACCCGATTAGAGTTAATAGAGAGGTTGTTCCCTTTAAGTGCTGATTTTGGGTCTTGAACAAGAGGCCTCACCCTCTCATTGGCCTGAGAGGGATTCGATTTGTTGATTGAATCACAAATCAATTGTTGATTAGGGGATCAGTGGAACTTAAGAAACAAAAGGTAATTTTGGAGGTAAAACAGAGATTCGACCCAGCTGTTATTACGAGCAACCTGTGAAGGGTTAAACTTACAAATCATGGTTATATCGAGTGGACATAATATATCTACAGTGAGGGGAGTCCAGCTATGGGCTTTAGTGGAATCACCCATTAGTTAACGAATGGGAGTTAGATCGGTCTAATGAGTTTAGTCGATTAATCTCGGATCGTTGGAGCTCATGATCTGTAGGTTCGCGAGGTCCCCCTATTAGCTCGTAAATGGATAAGCTCTAGAATAGCGTGATAAATTAATTTGAAGTGTTCAAATTAGAATTAAATAAATTTGGAGAAATAATATTTGAAGATGATTTAAATATTTGAAGATGGAATCGTGTTAAAAATTAATTTAATATTTGATATTAAATTAATTAGAATTATTTAAATTGTTTAAATAATTATTTATTAATTTTATTAAAGGAAAATAATTTATGAAATTAATTTTTTAAAATTAATAATATTTTCAGTTTTATTAAATAAAATTTATTTTTGAAATCAATTTTGATAAAATCGAAAAAGAAAGAAAAACACAAAGTTGGAAAAATTGATTTTCTATTTACTTCATGAACTAGCTCACCAACAACCCACTTTAACTCTTCATTAACTCCAAGCTTGTGGTGTATCTCATGCAACAAGCTTCTTTGCATGAATTTCTGCAATATATAGAAGATTTTGGAGTGTTTTTGGAGGTGAGCAACCGAACAAAATTCTGAGAAAAAGTTGAGAGAAGAAGGATATTCTTCTACATGGTTGCTGCTGTGAGCTTCTCCAAATTTCCTTAATTCCAGCTTATTTTGAGTCCCACTACTCAATCTTGAGCTCAAAGAGAATAGAGGGAGGATCTTGGAGTGGTCTACAACAAGATCCTATGGAGATTTGCAGCTAAATCGAAGCTTAGAGGAAGTTCTTCAAAGGTATGTCATGAAACCCATTTTTTTCTGTTGAAGCATGTTTTCTTTTCTGCCAAATTTAATGAATTAGGGTGTTTATAGATCCTGGTTTCTTCCGCTGCACATTGGTACCTTCCAACAACTGGTATCAGAGCATCAATAAGCATTCAATTCGGTTTAATTTTGATTTGGTGGGTGTTTTATATGAGAAATATGAAACAGCTGTACTGATATGGTTCTTTCAGTTTTGGCTTTAATTTCACTTTGATTTTCCATTCAAATTTGTAATTGGCTCTTGCTTGATGAGCCTTAATGTGTTCCCAAGAGTCTGTAACTTATTTGGAGTCATTAGAGTAAGATTTAAGCTGTAAATCGAAGAAACAAGCGAAAAGGCCGTGTTAGAGTAGGTTTTATGCCCTAAAGTCTCGTGTGCTGTAGTTTGTAAACAACTTTGTACGAACGCTTGTGATATATAATATATACGATATTTACTTCACTTCTTGACTTTGCATTCTTAGATGTGTTTATTTTACCACAAACCAATAAACTTAATATCCCTGGTTGTCTTTATGTAACTTAAGCATGTATGTAGTGACATACAAGTGGATCATGTTTTAAGTGACAACTAAAATGGTCTGTAGTATATGGATATAGGAGGAAAATTTTATCCTGGTAACACTACGGACGCGGCTCTCTTTGTGGAATAATTACAAGTATTGTGGCTTTTCACAAATGATCTGATCCTAATCATTCGTGTAGCGGACATGCGAGCGGGGGCATCTTATACAAAGAGTTTGTATAAGACCTGACCTCGAAGTGTTAATGTCTCGTCATATAACTCCGTTCATGACTGAGACTTCACTTCACTAGGATGACCATAGGTAACATGACCTCAATCCTGAGTGAGTTGGGAACTTCTGCCATTGAGGGCGGTTCTTTGATTTGCATGGGTGCGAGTGCCAGAGCGCTGACTCAAACCTACCACTTTGAGGATTCATCTGATTTGGGAGCTGGGAACTCAGCTTCACAAGATGGAGTTCACTCCTTCCCCGAAACTGGGGTAAGTAGATAGATTGCTCTCTTAAGGACTGATCCCGAGGCTTAAATGATGTGGCGTCACACACCTTCTCATGGCCCAAGAGATGTTCACACATAGTAAGACTATGTTGTATTGTTCATAAGAGGGACAGTGGTACTTAAGGAGTAAGATTAACTACAGGGACAAAACAGTAAATTGGCCAGTTGTACTTACGAGCATCTGTGAAGGGTCATCGTACTAATTATTAGTTATATCCAATGGACATAGAAATATATTTATGGTAAGACGAGTTCAACTATCGGTCTTTAATGGAATGTCTGGTAGTTAACGGATGGTGGATATCGTGGCCAAAGAGTTTAGTCAGCTATTCACGTACCATTGGAGCTTCAAGCTATAGGTCAATAAGGTCCACTTGGTAGCTTGGATACAAGTTAAGAATAAGTTTTTGAGTCAGTTTGAAATGTTCAAATTGACAAGAGGAAGTTCGATTATATATGATATAATTGAACTAGTTAATTATATATGATATAATTTATTTTATGTATGAGATACATTAATTTGGAGGAAATTGGATATAAATATGATTTATATCTAGTAGAGAAAAAATACTATGATTAATATATGATATTAATTCATAGGTTATGAATATGATGTGATGATATTCATTGTCTATTAATTGGACGGTTAAAGGGGTAATAGGACGACGTCTCTTCTATTTTCATAATGGATGAGTAAGTTGAAAAATCACTTTGAGACGCTTAAATAGCTTACGGTGTGTTAAGCATTACATGCGCAAACATTGTGTTGAAGAGTGTCATCGCCTAGCAAAACCTGTGCCTATACGACAGTGCTTGGACGATCGTTTAACTATTACACCCGTGCATGCTATTTACTAAATGATCGTTTACCTTTTCCTAAGCAATCGTTTAATGCCCGATATTTACTAAACGATCGTATAGATGATTGCTTAGCTTTTCCTATATGATATTGTTTAAACGATCGCTTACCTTTTCCTACATGATCGTATACTTCACCTAAAGGATCGAGCATTTTTTTCTATACGATAGACGAGCCTATCTCCCACTTGCTTGATTGTTGTATATGACCTCCCTTCCTTTTTCCCTCTACCAAATCCGAACAAAGTTAACATAAAAGAGTTCCTTCATGAAACAGTCTCATTAACATACCCGGGTTCAAAAATAACAATTAGAAAATAAAGAAAATATAACATGAAAGCCCTGGTTTAAAACTCATCAACAAATCCTATAGAATTCCCCGACTCCCTTGCCTTAACATGCGGGAGAGCCCTTTTGCTCAATCCCTACTAACCTTAGTTGAGAGATAGCCCTTTTGCTCGATCTTATGAACGTCAATAATATAAGTCTTATGTGCACATAGAGCTGAATAGGATCCTACTTACCTTACTACACCTTCGACAACAAGGATCATCATATAACTGGGTACCTTACCATACCTTCGGTACCAAATCTTAGGAGTAGGTTTTCATATCGTCAATCATGTTAACATCATTAAATAAAATGCTTTCAAACTTACAGGAATCGATGGATAACTCATTTAAATATTAAGTCATGGCATGAAAACTCAAGTAAAATGCATGGAGATTTCATATAAAATCTGTCTTTAGAAACATCAATCATGTGTTAAACTCAATTTCCATTACTAAAAGCATGCATTGAATATTGAAGTAAGGGCAACTATGCATTGAACATTCATAAATAAAACACTTAGAAAATATTTTGAAACTAGTCACTCGCAATACTTTGGGTTACTTCCTTAAAGGATTGTAGGCTTCCCCTATATGCGTCTACCCTGTAAGAATAATAAAAGTATTTGGTTAATACCTTAGCTTTCTCTCAAGCTTATTTTATTATTCAAAATAATGCATGTTGAACTTGAACCCTAGTTCAAACCATTGTTTCCTTCCTTTACTATGTGATATATCCTTAGTATATTGTATTTAACGCATAACCACATTTAACCAAATTTTTACCTTGCGACCAAATAGTGTGTATGGCAGCTCACACAAGATACCCCTTATGTGTCAAAATGTGTGGCTTCGCTATGCAACAATGGCTTGTCCATACTTAATGTTTGTTGGTATCTTGCTTGGTTATGCCTGGATTGCAACTGCCTGCTTGTTCATCCAATCAAAATTTCAGATTTTCACTTTTAGCTTGAATAACTTAGATTCCAGGTACAATCTCATGAAACTTCCTTCTAAGAACTTATTTTTAAACATCTCAACTACCTTACCTTAAAATTCCAACTTCTGATTCTTTTCCCCCAAACTTGGAATTCACCAATTCTTACAACTCAACCGTGTGGCCTTAGATTCTCAAACACTTAAAGATTTTTCTTCTTGATTTTTTTATTGGAATTAATTAATTAAATGATTGTGTAATTGGATTCAAACATCTTCACACTTAAATAACATCTTTACACGTTTGGCATTGAAGCAGTGTGGTATTTAAATATACGTCATTTATTAGTTGGCTTTTAGATCATTTTTTTTTTTACAACCATTATGTCAGTTGAGCTATGCTCTTGTTGACAAAAAATATCAAATGGAATTCAAAGAAAAAAAATACTTTGATATCATGATTTTAATGCTAAAATGGCAACTCAATTAAGTGATTCTCATTCCTCAAAACATATTAGTTAAATTAAGAAAAAAAATCCATGAATAGTAATTTTATAATAAATAAGTAAATTGATTAAATTTAAATTTGGACTAAATGTAAAAAAAGGGCTAAATGCTGTGTGTAATGTAATTATATTTGGACTACATGTTCCTTTTTCAATTTCTTTACACTTTTTCTTACGATGTGGGAGTTGATAGCATATTTTTTTATGTCAATTGAACTATACTTTTGATAAATTTTTGTTATATTTGAAATTTAAATATTGTGATAGTTAAACGTTTGTAACTTATGAGTATACTTTTAGATATTTTTAGCTTCATATTCATTCAACTTTCACTGGTTTTAGATTTAGTGACATCATAAAAAGCTTGGTACTTGAAATTCAATGTTATTATAAAACTATTTAAATAATCATCATTTTTGCTTTCTTTTCTTGAGAGAAAAACTCCTCCACTCAAATTCTTATTTAAAATATAGTTAGAAATAAATTTCAGTGAGTGAACTTTATAATAATCTATTTTCCAATAAAAATTAGAAGAAGAAACAAAACAAAATTCATAACGTTATTTAGCTCATTCATTAGCCAAAGTACAAGCATAAAAAGAAACTTTATTTATTCTTTAAACATATTTAAAAGGATATGAAAAAAAAAAATAATATGATACTAGAGCAATGATTAGGCTGCATCTAATTCCATATTTCTTAAGAAAAAAAACATTTTTTTTAAAAATCACTTTTTTTTTAAGAAAAAACAAAATGTTGTCATGTGACAATTTTTTACTGAACAGCTTCGAACTGATGATAGGTACAATCTAAGAAACATCTAATTAATTTTGTATACTATATATTTCTATATGCTAGTAATTATGTAATTCACACCTCGAAATAATCATAATTCAACTTGCCTATACTATATATTAATAATTAAATATTGTGGTTTGGAAACCCTTTAATTGTATTGAAAGAAAATATGTGATTCACGTTGTCTAATTCATTACTGTATAAATTGATATTTGACTAAGATTATACCTCTTTAATTTAATGGAGAAGATATTAAATATGTACCATCTATATTATAATAATACAGTTGGTATTGTTTTTCCACGTCAAATCAATCAAAGATGCGGGAAACCATGGGTTTGAGAGGCCTGAGTGTAAAAAAAATGAATTGAATAAAATATAATCTTTTCTTCAAAATAAATAAATAAAATGTGATAAACTGGCCACGTCCGCATTACGGTTAGGGGTAAAGGAACGAAGGGAATGGCACGAGAAAATAAGACTACGGTCATTTGAAAATAAATAATAAATAAATAAGACTACGGTCCATTCCAATTGTGACGCGTACATATACCATGTCCGGAAATTGGTCCCCTCAGTCACATGAAATTATTTGACGTGGCCATCACTTTTGGTGATCTTTTAGATAATAAAGTGAATATTTTTATTTAGAATATCTTAGAAAGTGCGAATTGATGTAAAAATTTAAACCAATGGATAAAAGCAATATGTGCAAGAATTTAAACACATAAATTTCTAACTCTAATATCATCTTAAATTATCAATTGATTCTAAAAATTTGATATAATATGATGTCATATTTGAATTAGCAATCATAGTCTAATTGTCTAATACATTGTATTATTATAAGCTTTAATTTATTTCTCCTACATATTATAAGTTTTAATTTATTTCTCCTACATTTAGTTGTATAAAGAGTTGTTAGCCACATTATGCTTACCACACCATTCACCTTGAGCTTGATATTGGTGTTATATCATATAGCAATCAAATGAAGTTCACAACCATGTGAAACATTCTTCTTTTTTTCTTTTTCTTTTTCATATTTTAAGAATGAGAAATGTTCAATTTCAAACCTCAAAGACTAAATATTAGATACCAACTTCAAACTTTAGAGATGAAAAGCATAATTTCTCTTAATTTAAGTTGTTTTCATGCTTCTATACTCACTTGAAAGTACTTTGGTAATAATAAATAAGCTAACAGCAGAAGAAACAATAACAAAAGCAAGAATAAAACAGTTATGAAGGAATAAGGATAAAATTACACGATAATCATTTAATGAGATGATTGCAACCCAACAATCACAACTATGCCACGGAATTAAGTCCTATCGGTCAATTTTCATAATCATCAATCATTGGAAGACACGAATCCATGTGCTCAAATTAGTGAAATTAGGAATTGCTTTTACGACTAGAAAACAAATAATCAATTGGTACGGCACTGTACGGCTATATGAAGCATTATCCGTCCCTTCATAACAAGGAAAGGTCATTTCTGACCTTTTTTCTTTTTAAATAAAAATTTCTTTTTTTATGAAGGAAAGGTCATTTCTGTTTTTTGTCTACATTATAACAACACATTGTTACCATCATATCCCTCTTCTGTTCCTCTTTCCCATTTGAAAAAACCAAATCAAGGAGGGATCTATATTGCTCCTCCCCATTTGATTCCTTTGGAAAAACCATCTTTGCAATAATTCACCAAAGAATGAGAATGGAGTAACATAAGCATCTAATAAGAGTGTCTCTATCGAGCATGCACTTGCAGACGATTATCGAGCTTGATCATTGGTTCCATGAGGCTATTGAATTTCAGGAAACAGATCATGGGATGTTCACTTATCTCTGTTCTAAACAATGCAGGAAGTGAACTCTTATGAAAACCAAATCAATCGAGCTGAGACGTTCATTCCAAATCGACATAAATCTGCAGCCAAAAATGGATTTCATGAATTTGGCAGTGAAGGATCAAAATGTAAATAGTGTTTCTCAATCAAACGAGGAAATGAATTAGGCTGGAAAACTTTCCAGCAATGATCCCACCTATTGTATTGAAACCTCAGCAATAGCCAATAGCATACCTCTCTTTTTTCCTATTTTTACATATATATGAGCTATCCAAGCAGTGGAAAACACAAAACATTCTGGAACATTATGTAAATTATAGTACTGGCACAAACACTAAATTATGCAAACGATCTTAGAGATCCACTCTAAGAAGCAGAAATATGGAGCAAGTAATTTCCTGAGAAGTAAGAACATTTAAACAAGTACAGGATCAGTAAATTATATCATTGAAAATTACTTTTTATACTTTTAAGTTTTACACCATTTTTTATCCTCTGCTATCAGATTTTAAGCAAATTTAAACATAAAGTATAACAAATTTCTTTAAGGATATGATACTTTCAAACCAGAGAAGAAATTCATGTGTTCCACAAAACAAAAAAGAATTTCCTGAAGGAAAATTTGCAACTCAAAACATTATTCTTACAAGTCCCATGCACTTCATTGAGGTTTATCTATTTCCTGTATATAGTTTCAAAGAAGTTCTATGTCCTCTTATATAGTTTCAAAGAATTTCCTTTATTCAGTTTACATCGGTTGATGTAAATATTCCTAGAGCCGAAAAGAAAAAACCCTTCACTTCTTAATCTCTTTCTTATTTTCTTCCAACAACAGGTTCCCGCGTGTTCTAACTGTGCCCTTACATATCCTCTACGTGTCCCCTCTGCATGTCCAAAGTTAATGAAATAAAAAGAACACTCCAGATAATGTATTTTTAACACATGTCCAACACTGACACTAGTCGTTTAGCATCCATGCTTCCTATTTGACATCTAAACCAATTCATTCAGTGTATTTTACCATAACAGGTATCTCTCAACATGAAGGCGAGACACCTAACATAGAAACTGCAACCGTGCCCAGACAAGATTTTGCATTCACGTGCAAGGCAATGAAAATGATGCTTTTGAATAAATAAGAGAACGCTTTTAAATAAATAAGAGATTTTAAACCTCCAGATCTGGCAAAGGGTGGTCATAGGCTTTCTTCTCCCTAGTGTCAAAGACTTTAATGCCTGCGATTCTCTGAACTCCGGGTTTAATGGCAATGAGGTTCTGGTTGTACAAAGGCAGAAGTCAAAATAGTGTCAACGTGTTCTATCAGGAAAAAAAAAGTTTTAACATGATGGAGATTTAATCCTTTCTACGCTAAGGACACCAATTTCAATGCGTCTTTTGTATTTAATTGCTTCGTCCCAAAAGAGGAAAGTAAAAAAAAACGAGTTGCATGTTTTAATTAGAGATAATCCCTAATTGTGATGTACAATAGAGGGCTAGAACAGCAACTTGTATGGCAATGGAACAATTTTTTTTTTAACAAAAAAAAGTAGTACGCTCATAGAAGAATATATAAGGGAGTGTCGACTAAGCGTCATCAAAACAGGGTCCAACCGTGCAAGAAGCTCAAAAGGCTACATCTCAGCCCTTCTGGTTTCCAATGATTAAAAGGTTAAACAATACACATGCATAGGATGGTATAATAAATGAAATTTTTTGTTAATAATAAAATGCAATCACTTTTAGACTAACTCGTATCACAATCATCATATAAATTTGTTATTCATACCAGGTGGAAATCTGTGGAACCATATGGCTCAACTCTTGGTATGACCTGTTGAAAATTTCAGAAACACAATATCAGAAACGCATTTACAAAATGGATGCATAAAGAAATTCTCGTTTCGATAGCCTTCCAACATGTCATCCCTCGCCATGCCACAGAATTAAGGAACAAATTAATTAGTCAGTGTTGGAGCAGTGCGAAAGCTCCTATATTTTAAACACGAGTTCAACTAGAAAAAATACTTGCGTTCGTGCCAAATGGATTGACCTAAGCACAACAAAAGAAAATACACCAACTTCTAACATACGAATTATCAGAAATGATGAATTTTAATAGAAGGATGATAATGGATTGGTGTAGTGGTAAATAAGAAAACAATCTCTTGATGAAGGACTAATAGGTGATGAGTTAATCTATGGTGGCCACCTATATAAGATTTAATATTCTGTGAGTTTCTTTGACACTCAAATGCTGTAAGGTCAAGTGGGTTGTTCTATGAGATTAGTCGAGATACGTGCAAGCTAATTTGAACTCTTACGGATATTAAAAAAAAAAAAAAAAACAGAAGGATGGGATGCCATAATTAAGACAGAATGACCGAGCATACCATTGTCTGTAGACCATTAACCATAACAACCTTTTCTTCATCTGAACCGTTTAGTGACATCCAAACCTCAAAAGGGCCCAATTCCCTCTCAATCTGTGTTGTGAGACGCATATGTAACTGGAGACAATAAATCAATCAATTGCAAAATATCTCTGGGAAAATGGTGAAATAGAATTAAAGATGGATTTCAACCTCTTCTGGAGAATGACTAGTTAATTTAATTTTATCTTGCAAAATATCTCTGGGAAAATGGTGAGAGAATTAAAGATAGATATCAACCTCTGCTGGAGAATGACTAAATTTAATTTTATCTAACTTTCTAGATGAACTTTTCATAAGAAAACAATAGCAAAAGAAAAATTACCGTAAAAGGCCTCTCCAATCTGATAACATCTGGCATCTCAACAACATGCAACTCAAGCTCCTTGCGAGTAATGGGCTACAAAACAATATAAATGACCAATGAGAGAAATATCGGGCTAATAAACCGCCAAATCAACCCAAGGCTTTAACGTTGATGGGTTATAAAGAACTTAAACACCCTCTCACTCTTCTTCACTTATCGACTTAGGAATTAGCACAAAAGCCAACCCGTCAATGGAGATGAAATAACATGAACATTCAACCACACAATCTTCTCCCGCTCTAATTTTGATATCATGTTAAATCATTACTAAATCTAAAAGTTTAAACTAATAGATTGTGGTAATCTCCATCAATACTTCCAGAATATATTAAAGTAACAGGACGGAATATATTAAGTAACGAATAGTGTCTCGTCTTCTTTGACCTTTTATCTAATAAAAATACATCTATTTTAAAAGTTTGGGTTTGTAGCACATATTAGCTCTAGCTCTAGCTATAATTATCCGAGTAGAAAATGTCATCAAACAAACTATTAATTGCAGTTTCACAATAAATTAGTACATATTATATTAAATAGCCATGGCAAAATTTAGTTTCTCAACTCAAGGTAATACATATCATACATCCACACTAACTATAACATGTAACCAATAGATGATGTCAATATCATTTTTTTCTGCATAACAAAGTTCAAAATTTATTAAAGTTAAAAGGTTCTAATATTTTTTTCTTTATAGGAAAAAATTCCAGTGAACCCTACGCATAATTATGTTCTAAATATAATTTTAACAAGACCAAGTAAACAATCATCCTATTAACATCTATTGGGATTCATCTGAGGCATTCAACAGGAACCGCAGGGTAAAAAAAGTGTAAGATCAAAGCAAGGTTTTAGAGAAATAAAAATTCTTGATATCATGTGATAAACAGCCGTCAGTAAAATTTCAGACACTGCAAAGCAAAATAATCGCGTCACAATTGGAAACCATTGCCAGAACTAACAGAGAAAGGATACCAGGATTTAAACACAGTTTAAACTTAACATTCCATTGGCAGAAATCAATTGATAAAGCCAAGCTAAGTTCTCTGCAGCACGTGAGAGTTTGCTTACCAATAACCAAATCATCAACAAAAAAATTCCATATAATTGAATTTCTTTTTAAACTATTCTATGATATTAAGACACTCACAGAACCCAAAATCTGTTGTGTTTGCAGTCGTCCCGGTTCACCCATATTTGTACGCCATGTTATCTGAAGTTTACCAAGAATATTACTTCCCTCAACTTTCAGCGGAGAAGGACCGTGCGTTGAAAATTTCAATTGATAAAGAAAATTATGGATTCCTCCACCTGATCTGACCAATACAGGAGGCTTGAAGACCTCTCTGCAGCACAAGATTTAACATACGCTTGACTGTGAGAGAAAAGATGAATAGCAAAATACTTAACCATGAAACGCAAATTTGGCATGAATTAGCACTACAATCAATTATTTAATATCAGTGAATTGACATATGGTCCATACCTTGTTGTAGATTTAGGTTCAGAGTGATGTTCGTCAGCATTTATTATCACTGCACTCCAGTTTGGAGAAGGCTCAAAGTCAACTTGGTCCATAAATAGATTTGATTTTGTATGATTTTCAATGCAAGCTTCTAAGAATGTACTATCCTGAGATAGAAAGAAAACTATCATATGATAGTTCTTAATGAATTTTTCGAACACAGGACAACTGGAAATCAAAATACAGTAGCGTTATTCACCACCATTAATGCTTTATACAATCAATATCTAGAATCTAGCATAACTATAAAGTCATAGCATAAAAAACTACAATGAGAAGGAGCTGAGAGTACTGCATTATATCTACACAAATTGCCCTACGAAAAATTAATAAACAACATGAGATATGCAAACAATTCATCCTTACTTGACAAAATCACATAACTGCAATAAATTACAAAAATGATACAAAAAACCTGCCCCAAACTGAAACAAATATTGGCGTAAAATTACCATCTCTTTTAGCGTGAATGTAGAGGAACAAAGAAAGAGAGTTTTCAGAGTACCAAGATAAAAAGGATTACTTTTAGGATGTAAAACAATATGCTATAATTGAATTCAAACATTTACTGTGATATCAAAACAATAGATATACTTTAACTACAATACTTATGGGACATTCTAAACTTACGTTGACTGCTTTTAGTCAGCAAAACATACCTTCACTACTCGGACCTGCAGATGAAGTAATTTGAAGAATATCAGATATTTGATATAAACCCAGAACACTATGCAACAAAAGCCACTGAAAGCTTTCAATAAAATTCACCAAAGGCGAAAAGAAAAAGGCCACACATTTTAGTAAGGAGTAGTTGTATGTCACACATTGTAGGATCCAAAGAGCATATTACCTTTGTTCTGACCGACAGTGGATTTGCAACCATGAACTTGAAAAACTGTGGTAGATATTTACGCTCACCATCACCATCATTGTACAATGCAGTGCAGACCAGCCTATAACAACGAAATGAAGAATCACTTATAAGTACTTAATCAACAAAGAAACCACTTTGCAGGCATAGTAGCCAACATTTAATATGAAGCTTACGTATGAGCTCCGAGTTCCTTCACATCGTGTTCGACAATGAAGTCATAACGGCCCCCAGCACGAATAGTTTCAACAGGGGATTTTGATGAATCCAAAAGAAGGATTCTCTGCCTCTCCGTTTGAATTTCTGCCTGTACAGAAAGCTCTAAATTGAACTACCGGTCTACTACAAATCAGAGTGGATAAAGCAAAACTCAAATTCTCAAATATTGAAAGAAAAACATTCCTAATGCCTAAAAGGAAGGAAAACCGACCTTGATTATAACGTCCCTGACTTCAAAATTGGAGCTGTTATTCACACTTATATAGCTACAGAAAGTCTCGCCCAAATAAATTGCCCTGGGAGATGTCCACCATACATACGCCCAACAATTAACAAAAGAAAGATGCAAATAGATCAATTCATCCAGAGAAGGAAGCAGAAAGAAAGAGAGAAATAGAGAAAAACCCAAAAGCTTGAGGAAGTACGAGGAGGCCAGTGAGGCCCATAGCATCAGAGGAGTCATGAAGAACGAATCTGGAACTGTAGCTAAGATCGGAGTCGGAATCGTCGGACAACTGAGCTTCAAGGAGGCGAGGGAGCTGGTAAGCAGCCACAGGATCGTCCAAGATGTCCTCGCCGGCGACTAAATCGACCGGATCGAGGCGGAGAGGGGGATCAACTTGAAATGATGGCCTACAAAGCCTCATCACCCTGAAGGCCAGGGAGTGCGATCCCTGAGCACCGCTCATCTTGCTCGTTCTCTGTTTGAACACAGAATCTCAAAGAGGAACGGGAAGTAGCTGAAGATGGTAGAAATCCCAGCGCAATAACTCTGTAATACAATGAAGTTGAAACGAATCAAACAGGACGACATGTCGGACTCCTTATGCAACTGTCGGATAATCGATGGCCACTGGTCGATTCATCGTATCGATCGACAGTTGAGTTGAATCCTCAACCTTTTTTTTCTCCTTGTCCTTAAAATCATCTTTTCCTCTTAACTATATATGAATCACGTGTAATTTTCAATTTGATCTTCAGTCTTCTAAAATTTTCAATTTTAACTTTTACTAGTAATTTGAAATGTCTCAATAATTAGACAGATGTACGTACACTTTTTATTTAGAATTATTATTTTTTATTTTTATTTTATTTTATTTTATTTTTGAGTACCAGTAGATTCGAGAATTACCTAAATAGGGCGGTTGAATCAGATTTTCCAAAAACACTATATAATATATATGTTACTTTTTCTTTCTTAGTGCAACAGAGGAAAATATCTTATCAAGAGTAGAATTATGGCTTCTTCTTTTATTCTGATTGAGTAGAATTATAAAAAGCACACATTTTACGAAAAAAAAAAAAAAAAAAAAAAAAAAAATTAAAAGGAGAAAAAATATTTAGATACATCTGAGAGACAATACCTATCTTTGTACCTCCTATCAAATTGTTCAATAATAATTTATCATATGACAATAAAAAAATAATTTAATACTTTATTATGTGAGTGGCGAGAAAAGATGCACAAAGATGATGCATTCCTCATCAGATGAGAACAAAGGGAAAAACAAAAACCATATTTTTATAAGAGTACATATATGAGTATAAAATAATTATCATAGCAATTAAGTAATAATTGACCTTTACTTTTTAATTCCTACCGACAAACCTTGTATCTGCCCAAGGTATCACAAATTCTCATCAGATTCCACCTCACAAACTTTTTTCAATTGGATATCGATGTCCCTCTAACAATTTCAAAGAACTATAAAATTATTCACTTCCCTACAATGAAACATGAATACTCACCCATCTTCCATTTTGAGTTTCTACTTACTGCATTCTTCCCTTTCAACCAAAAGCATGCATACTAGAGGGTAGCTAGTAAATGGAGACCTTCTGTTCTGTTCAAATAATTTCTATTAAATATAATTTTTGTGGAGTATCCATTTTTAAACAAGTCATGCAAACCACTGTCATCTAGGTGGTGCATGATTATCAATTGTACAACTGCAACCTAATGAAGCCTTCGGGCTTCCATCATCTATCTCCATGCTCAAATCTATGAAACATCAATGGCTACTATGTACAAAACTAAAAAAACTATGCCTCAGCTACACGCTCCGCTGCCCTCACCTCCCCATTTTGATGGCAATGAATCATCGGTAGATATTTTCCAAGGGGAAGAGAAAAATCTTTGCTTGCCTTATAAGCTGGACATCCTTCTCGTTATTGGTCACTGTAATGTGCCTTTTTATGAACAAGATAATGGCACTCGTCAAGCTCCTCACGCAAGAGGAACTCCACCCTGTAATTTCAAAGACGTACAAAAAAGGTTGAAGATATATTAGTACAAAATAAAGGGTGGAAAACAAAAAAGCAAAAAACTGTAGGTGCATCTTCTGCAGCTAATCATTTCTTAATAATCATAAAATCGTAGATTGACTGGACAAAACAAAGGAAAGGGTAAGTCACGCACATTTCTAATTTGTGTGTCCACAGGCATAAAACATACGTGGAAGATGACACTTAAAACTATTTCATTTATTTACATCAAAAGTTAGTTTGAAAACTAGAGCATGAAGGAAACAGGCTTCCATATTTCATCTCATAACCTACTAAACAAAAACGCGAGCCATAATCATTCATTTTCAATCTGCTACTCGAAATATTTTAGAACTTATAGCACGTTTTCAATTAAAGGAGGGCATATATCACAGCTACTCAGATCAAAATAATCAGGACTTCAGTTAATGCGGCTCCCTCTGTCTCTTTGACATCTATTAATAACAAGCTACTTTCGGATTATTAATTTCATTTTTTTGGGGGGTATAAGAAACTGTTTATTCATCGGATTATTAATTTCTACTCAGCAATTCTTTCTGTTATCTTCCTTCGAGAGGCAGCATGAAGAGTTGGAAGAAAGTAGTCCCCAACTCCCTGGAGGCTAATTTCAATAAAAGGTGGAAATTGGAAAGTTCCAGAAAAGGTAAATTCCAAATTAACAAATTCAGGTAATAGAAGATCGAGTATAACATACCTTATGGTGGGCAGGCACATGCAGTGCCAAATAAGGTAAAGATGGAGTCCATCCTCTAACTTGTGTTACTGTATGCCCTACCTCATGTAATACTACCCCTAGTGTAACCGTACTTTATCATATGAAGCAATTTGATTGCATGAACTTGAGCCTTAGTTCAGCCTTGAGGAAAGGATTTTGAAAATTTGGTCAGACGGTAGATGAAAGTCTGCAATATCATAAATGACATGGCAAATATCACTGGATTAAAGTGACATTACCACCCTATTGTTGAAGCCAGGGTTGTATATGGCACTGCATAATTATACAACTCGAACCCATGTTCCACCACACATTGGGCATCCATAAGCCCATCGGCTAATCCACCAAGTTTCCCTCTCATTTTGAGTAGTATCATTAGTAGCACCAGGTGAAGCAAAGGCTGATGTCTGCCTCAAACATCTCATGCACTGCAAATCATAAAGTCACAAGATTCACAATGAAAACAACACAAAGAATAGCAACAGATATTCTGTAGCAGTCAGATCCCTCTAAATTTATGGTAAGTAATACACTATCAACATGAGGCCAATTAAATCTAGAAACAGATTGCACTAAACTGATATTATTGCAAAATAACTCATTGCCATCTGCTTCCTAAAGTTGAATAAAATTTTAATCTATTAGACACAAGTTGTGTGCATGTTACTGTCCCAAATATGTAGTGAGATTTTGGAATGTAATTTGTATCGTCTTCAACCTATCAATGTCTCTCAAGTCTCAATACTTGTGAAACAATGTCTATGTACTGGAATCATTTATATAATATGTGAAAAATGACAAGGGAACTACAATATCAGACCTTATACCAAACCCCTTCAAGACCAGTCTTCCAGACAGCAGTCACAACATCTCTACGAGATCCCATTATACCTAGGAATGCTCCAAGGCCAATGGACGTATTCAAGCCAAAAGCAGCATCTCTTTCAGACATCCTGCGCTTCCTAGGCCACAAACCATTAGCTCCATAATAAACATTGCAATTTTCCAATGAGTTGAGATCAAGTGGGTCTGATGAATTACTGAGCTTAGAATTATCATCTGTGGGACCCAAATCATCTACATCAGACCAAGGCCCACCATACATATTCCGCCTGTGCCATTCTTCAGCTGGAGGGTGGAGTTCTAATTCCCTTAGCAACAGACCAGCAGCATCCGCACCTCTAGGCCGGGGCATATTCTGTGCAGCCAATCCGTTAGAGGTAGAAATTTATTTATTTATGCTCTGGGGGGGGTGGTCAAGAAACAAAGCAGAAAACGGAGGAACAAAGAAAAACGAGCACAATATCTGCAAAAGGTTGCCCCAACAAAAAAAATCCTCCAATCGGCACATATGAAAGAAAAATTAGCTCGACAGGTAAATGTCAAAATGTCAACTGTAGGAGTTGCAATGTTTAACCCACCCCACCCCCACCCCCCCCCCCCCCCCGCCCCAAAAAAAAAAAAAAAAAAACCTCCAAGAGTAGATGTTAGGTCAATCTTCAATGTTAGACCTATGCCCTACTACCATCAATGTTAGATGTTATTTTCAAATACCAATATGGCCTCTCTGATCATCTCAAGGGGAGCGATTAAGTGAAAGAACTAAATAAGCTACTTCTGTTATAATACAGTAATACTTCATCATGTATTATTAGCTTAGCATTTAGCAGTTCGAGATAATGGGATAATAATGATCAATTCCTTGAGTGATGGCCAACAAACATTATATGGAGAAAATATGATACAAACTTCCTATCCATGAAAGCAACAAATATTATATACCTGCATATGTGGACCAAGGGATGCTTCTACAACTTCAGGTAATACAGTATAGTTGCCGTCAATGTAATGCAGACGCACTTGGATATTACTACTCCCCACCTGGGAAACAGGTAATGGATGTGGAAGACTAGCAGTACGACGGCAGAGATCGATAAGTATGAGGAAAAGAACTTTCACCTGCGGAGTAAAAATTAAAGCAGTTTAAGCCTTCTTTTATAATAAAATTATGAAATCGCCTAATAAATTTCATGTCAAATAGGATCTACCCTTGCAAATAAAAAGAATTCACCCAACTGCCTATACCACAAAATAGTAAATACCAACTATATAGCTCGGTAAACTGGGAATTATCCCAAGCGGCCTAAAACAGAGGAAAGGAATAAATTGTAACAAAAATTGGAAATAAGCAACTTATTCCACCTCCTCAGAAGTATATCCTTGACCGGCATTTCCTGTACCAATTCTTGACCTACCAGCAAGCCCTTCTTCAGCACCTTTAGCTCCAGTTACAAGCTGACCAGCTCGAGCTATTTGACTTTCATCAGGCTTAACTATATTTTGCACCGGCTTGACAGAAATGGAGTTGATCTCCTCCACTTTCCCAGGAACAGCAGGTTGAGGTTTCTGGATGTTTGCATCAGCATTTCTTTGTGAATTACCAATATAACGGGGAAGCTGTGTTCGGCGAAAGAAAAAACAGAAGAGCAAAAGTTGGCATAATCTGTGTAAGAAATGGCAGTCCCCAATAAGCCGAACGGCTGGGGTTCCAGGAAAAGTTCCAGTGTTTATGCTTATTGGCATAAAGGTAGATGAACCGCTAATGGGGTTTGGTGTTGAACTGGTTACTCCATCAGTTGTGCTACTAATCTTGGCAATTGCACCTTGCACCCAAGCTTGCATCTGGGTGCTTCCTGTAGTACTCGTTGTACCGCTTTGAGCACCTAGAAACATGCAATAAAAATTTAAAATCACATGCAATCTAGATTAACCTGGACGTGTTCATGCCTCCATTTTTAAGTGAAGCAACCAAGGAGTTGTCTAAGCATCAACTCCGCAAGTTCAAAGGAAATAAGTCATCTTAAAGCTGCTAATTAATAAATAAAATAAAATTTATTCATAATTAAACAAAACTGTTTTTAAAAAATAAAAGATAAAAATTTAAGGAATGAAAAATAAATGAACAAAAAGCAAAAAATAACTGAACAAACAAGAAACTGTCCAAAATTTGAAAAAAAATTTTCAATATGGGAAAATAAACAAAGAAATCTCTTTTTCAACAATTTATTGATAAGACAACAGAGTGAACTCACCCTGGCTTGTTGCAGGAGATGCAGAACTCTGAGTAGGACTGGCCACCATATTACGGTTGCTACCAGTTCCTGCTGTAACAGCATGACTTGCCAAAGTGCGGCAGAAACTAGCATAACGTCGCAAACGTGTAATAAAATGTGAAGCAAGATCAAGCACAGCATCAACGTAAGCCTGCATCACTTTGTAATCCTCAAAATAAGTGAAAGAGAAGATGAGTGAGCTTAAAAGTAAAAGAGAGGACAGTTATCTCATGCCCTTGCCCACAGTTCAATTGGCATTGGAAAGCCATGGCCACTCTTATCAGCTTAAAAGTGGCTAGGTATATTTGGAGGCCATATAACCAAGCCATCGTGATGAAAGACAAAAGCACTTCATAAGTTCCTATAAATGCATCAACACTCTAGTTCCTTTACTGTAGTAAATATATAAAGGACGTGATGATTCAGGACTTGGGTAAATTTGGATGTCTTGATCAAATTCTTAATTGAGTAGGGTTAGGATTAGTTTCCTTAGTTAACTAGGATTAGATTTAGTTTTTTTTTTTATCAATTAGAATTAGTTTCTCCTTTTGTCCCTTAATCAACATCAGAAGAAGTTTCTATTTTGAAGCTAGACTGATCGAACCTGAATGCTGGGAATCAGTGCTGGTTCTACAGCCATTGCTTCAGGATCAATGCCGGATAATGTTTCACCGGATGCATGCCATGGCTCAGATAGTAAAGCAGATGGATTTATTAAAGCAGATTCAATTCCTTTACCCAACATATCCAGCAACAACCTTGCTTGCATATCTAAAACCATTGCCCTGACTTCTTGGGCATTAGTGCCTTCCAACAATCTGCATTTTATCCTGTCCAAGCTCTGTATTGTGGACAAGACAAAGAAAAAGAATGAAAAGAAGCGCATAGGCAGTTAAGAAACAAGTCACGATTCTCTACAACATGATTAACCAGCACTCCAAGGATGAGAAGAAGGTCGCAGTAAATATTTTTGAAGAGGAAAAAAAAAACAATTCCATTTAATGATGAAATAGTAAAAATGGCTATGCAAATGAGATCTCCACAGAGACATATAGAACCTAAGACATCAACAAGAAGAAACAAACACAATATCATCCCACCATTCATCAATGTTCTTGAAGGTAGTAACATTGAAGAAACTTCGAGAAGCTATACACAAAACTTTGGCTTTTATCGTTGAGCTAAGACCGGGTCTAAGAGAAGTCATTCTCTCACATTTCTGAGCACAGGAATAAGATTATTGAACAAGTTTGCACCATAGATCTTAAGCTGCTGGGAAGAAAGGAACCACGTGGTCTTGGTTTGGTCTAAAAACCTCATATACAGCACAAGTTGTAGGAACAAACACAGAGACCTTTGTTGCACATTTCCAATAAAATCCACCCCACCTAAACAGAGAGCCCATATAAACACCTTATATTTCTGAAGAATGGATGACTTCCACAAAACTTTAGAGAAAGCCGACTGGACAACTTGAGGTCCTTGTGAAAGAAAGGAACAAAAAGATTTCGCTGAGAAGAACCCTGGTTTTTTAAGAAGCCAATTACTAGCACCACGGCTTTGAGAGAAAGGGAAGCTGAAGAGCTATAAGTTCAAAGAATTCCAAAGAAGCATTTTTTATTGACCAGAAACTTCAGCAAGCACACCAGGCCCCCTTTCATGGTGATCCTATTATCATGGTCAAGCTAAAAGGCCAAGGAAACTTCTCCTACGGAAACCACTTCAGCCAAGGGTTCGCAAAAAACCGAATTACCAGCATAATCATTCACTTTAATCTGAACTTTTATGAACAATGTTCTCACAATGAAAAATAACAAATGAAGGGCTACACAAACTAGGGGGAGAGAGCCTGTTTGCAATAGTTTTTTTTTCCATAGCATTCCTCCATAGTAAAACACCAAATCACGTGGCCGACAAACTTTATGAAAACAATTTTCAATCAAGAGGACAAAAATTATATTTGATGCCATAACTAAGGAACACCAAGCACCACAACATAAAACAAATTTGATCTTGAAGTTTCTTATTTGATGTAAATTATCCCACAATTTCTGTGATAATGGATACCAGAATAAGCCAGAAAATGAAGTCAACACAGTACAAACCTCCAATCAGATGGAAGTAAGAAAGACAATTAATGGATTCATAAGGAAGCTTAAACCAAGGAATGAGAAGCTCCAGAAACGCAAATGAAAAGCAATAAACAACATGCACTCTGAGATCTGGTTAGTTGAATGTAAAAAACAGTTTGAATAGATTCAAACTACTATGGTTGGTGATACCAAAACAATGGAGAACTTACAGGACCATACTGCTGCCTGTGTTGGCTAGAAGGAAGTGAATGAAAATCAGCATCCAAGACTGCTATGACGCTATTTGGAGAAACTGAAATGACATATTTGTCAATTAGATATGCTTAAAAACTGTCATGTTATTTAGACAAAACTTGACTTCTCACTTGCACTGTCATTTCTGTAGTGACAATGACACAAACTCATTCATTCATACCAATGCCATCTTCAGCAGCACTCTGTGTACAGCCAACAGCATCCCACCAATCAACACCAACGAGAAGGCTCCACCAAAACCTACACAAACAAGAAATATTCAGAATAACCATGGTGTTTAAAAGTATTGGTATAAATAAATTTACCATAATCCGTTAGCTTAAACTTTTGGGTTAATTGGTGATTTCACATAGTATCAAAGCCCTATGTTTCAGCGCTCCAATTAATATTGATTTTCATTTGTTTGGTCTTTTACAAATTTTAAGTCCACAAGTGAGAGGGTGTTAAAAGTATTGATATAATAATAGTAATTTATTAAACTCATCCGCTTAAGCTTTTGGATTTATTGGTGATTCAACACATGACATAGACAGACAAATCATCCAACACTTCAGCTAGGAAGTAGCATATAAGATTTTCATTAGAATACAAGAAATGCCAAAGAATGGCCCCATCAATACACCTTTCAGCAATTGCACGCTCCCAAGTTGAAGAGTTTGCCTTCAGCTGATTGCTAGGAGCTGCAGGAGGAAGAACACGAATGATCTTCAACATGGTGCAGTCCTTATTTACATCATGCCAAACAGATGCAGAACAGCAGCTAGTGGAAGAAAAAGCAGGGGCAGCAATGGCTGGTCCAACATTGATCTGGTAGTTCTCGACAGGAGCGAAGTTTGGACCAGAGAAAATATGCACCCCACCACATAGAAAAGCAACAGCTATCTCACCACCATGAGCAGAATACACTATTCGAGCAAGTGTTCTGACATCACTGGGAAGATCAAATGGATCAAAACAAACTCTTTTTGCCTTATCAATATAAGCCCCAGACAACTTCCGTAGATCAGAGTTTGCTCCCGAAACTGTTGATTGATTAGATTTAAAATCACTAGTTGGTGAAATGCTCGTGTCCACTTTAGATAACCAAACCGTTTGCATGGGTGCCTGACCACCAAAGCTGGCAGTGGGATTTCCAAAAATTTGATGGAGAACAACAGGTTGAAGTGAAGATTCCCAACGTTGCACTCTCCACCCAGAAATTGAAGGACCTTCATCTGGATCATAAGGAGACATGTACTGTCCTGCATGAGTAATTAGACCATCATCAGACTGAGATATATAACAAGGCGGGGGGGAGGGGATGGGGTGGACAAAGAAAAAAACAAAAACAACAACAAAAAACTTGCAGCAACCAGGAGGAAGGGAAAAAAGAGGCAGGCAACTGCAAAAAGAAACGTTTGAAGTTGAAAACCCATAGGAAGGTATTGTTAAATTAAGATCTCAAGCCACATCAGCAATCCCCTATAAATCATAAAAGATGCATCTATTTCTATACGTTCACCCTCCCACCTAGTGAACTAGTTCCTTTCACTAACCATAAAAAGCAGTAAAGTTAGGATAGGAATGAGAGGCTAAATTGAAATTCATTGTACAGATAATTACCCTCAACTATAACAATAGCTATAACAGAGCCACCCCGAGTTGGGTCAAAGGCAACAGCGGTAACACCAGAACCCCATGTTGTAGTTGTGGCAGATTGAGCTGCAGCCTCAGGGGACACATATGCAGAAAAATTAGAAACTGGTGAACAATGAAGTGGAATAGTATCATTGACATCTTGATCAGTCTGCTTTTTTCCTTGCTTTAACTCAGATAATAAAAATTCTTGCCAGCTAAACAGATATGCAGCCAATGGGGCAAAACCAGACCAATTAGGAGGACTGAGTGGAGCAGGGACCCCATTGCTTGTGTTTGTCTTCGGAGTGGCTTGAAACCCATTTCCAGGGCCAGGAGTAACCTCCCAAACAACAACAGTGGATGGATTTACAATTGGAACTCCTGCTACATGCATGGCACCACTATCTGTTATGATGGCATCAGCAGCCATGATCCCACTTGGTCCAGCACCCAAAAGTCCTTTGCTTGTGCAGAACCATTTTGGTGGTGAGCTATTTTGACTAGGAGGCCACTGGGACCAATGAAGTTGAACAGAGCCTGAAGAGAAAACTGAACAAACGCAAAGAAAATTTGGCCACCTAGCTGAAACACAAATTGCTGCATTAGACATTTCTAAATAATATTTGAAAAATTCTGGATATATATCTTTTTTAGAAAGAAAAAAACATGGTGTACAAGTAAGGACACACATGCCTTAGTAGTCCCCAGAAGACAAACACCAAAATGTACAATATTTGTTATAAAAAAACATGGAGGACATTTAATGTCCAGGGTAAGTGGCACCATGATTTGAACTCACTAACTCAAAGAAACTTGGATTTGCAGTTTTTCCCTTTTGATCGTTGGGCTAATTCAAGGTGAACATTTAGGAACATTGGAAAAATAAATACATTTACACAATTTTATAGTCAACAATGAAGTTAATACTTGATCCTGAACTACAAATCTGTAGAATCAGATACATGCAAAATTAACTCGTGTGAAAAAGATTTAAAATTTGGAATAACCTGACGTTTGTGACTGCTGTGGCAGAAATTTTTCCTCAAAATTTGGCTTGGAGTTTGATGAGTTGGATTTTGACGAAAGCCACCTATACTGATATTTTAAACATATTAAAAACATGATTAAATAAAACCCTAGTTACCTAAATGAAAAAGAAGACAAGTATATGGCCTAAAAGAGGGAATCAAGGTAATGGCATAATTAATTAAAAAAACAATGCATATAAACGTATGTAAATATTTAACATGATAGAGAAGCTCCAACAAATCATTGAAAACCCCAATGAAACTTCAGGTCCTACCATTATGCTTTAGTTTGTGTACTTGAGTAACATTTATAATTGCTAAAAAGTAAAATTAGAAACTATAAATCTAAAAAGGATGTTAATACAGATCTTAAGTTTAAATCTTATAGTAACTATAGAATTAAGTAAAAGATATGAAGAAACAATCATATCTTAAAATTACCATACCAGATATTGGCCTTACACTTCAACCATCTTCCTTCATATAAGAATTTAATGAAGATGCTAAAAAATAATAATAATAATTGCAAGCAAAAAACTTAACATAACTCAGAAACTAAATGCACCATTAAAACTACGTATAATAGACAATAACATACTGCAGACAACCCTGACAGCCACTTTGTAACAACTGCAATATCCTGTCGCCATTCATGCTCAAGCTGCCAGCAGCTAGCATCACGAACAAGGTTAGCTGGACCCTGGATGAAAATAGAACGGTAAAGCAAATTAAAACAAGAAAAGATGTATGCTCATATATAGTCTAAGAGCACGTGCAAGACTACTAATAGGCAAAGCTCGTCACATGAACCCTTGCAAATTAAAACAAGAAAAGATATATGCTCATATATAGTCTAAGAGCACGTGCAAGACCACTAATAGGCAAAGCTCGTGACATGAACCCTTGATTAAAACACCCATTATTATGAGATCTTGATTCTGAAAGAGAAAAAAAACATAACCATTACATTTTTCAAGGGAATATATGATTTGAGCTTACCCGAGAAGGTTGAGTCCAAATAGTTGTCCTCCCATGGAAATTAGCTATTAGCAGAGCACGTGGACAGGAAGTTGGGGACCATTCAATAAATTGGACAGAATCGCGTGGAGAATCTGCAGATTGTGAAATACATTTTACTGAAAATTTCAAACGAGGAAAATAAAATGCATCTGAGGACAAATCATGAAAAAAATTATATCCTCATTTTTTTTTCCCTTTTGAAACAATGGTGCTCTACTAATACCTCGTCTATCCAAAATAAACTCAACTTTCTCCCAAGTTCTTTACTCGTTCAACTACATAAATAGTCACCAATTCTGATATGACAAACCAATACAAGGGCAAGAAAATGTAGAGAATAATTATCAAGAATTTACAATAAAAAGATTACAGATGATCATCGTATCGGATGGTAAAACTTTAGGATTTTTTATATCTACAAGTCTCTGAGTCAACTTGCGCACCTTGCCTATTCTCAAGGGGAACCACGTAGGCCTACTAAATTTAGTTGCCAAGGTAACTCATAGGATATTAAATCCTGCATAAGTGGCCACTGGCTTGAATCATTCCCACTAAGCTCTTTATCATTTACATGGCCTTGACCACTAGTCCAACCCATGGTGGCTTAAAATTCGGTGTAAACAGCCAAAGCCAAGAGAAGTTTATCAAAAACAGTATCCTCTTTACAAAATAAAGGTCTTATGTACAGAGGAAGGCCCAAGCTAACTGCTTACCTACCCAAATAAGTAGCAAAAATATATTAAAGAATTCAAGATCTGAAATAAAAATAAAACTAACAGCTGCAAGATAACAAAGCAAAAGAATACTAATAAAACCAAAACGACTCAACAGTGGTTACACCCAAAATTCTAGGCTTATAGGTACCCCAGCTTTACAAAATGACATACTAAAATCTCCATGCTTGGTGGTTGCAAAGAATCCACCAGTAAAATATCACCATAAAGTTAAAGAGTAATAGAACGCTGAGGTATATAACACAGCATACCTGCAATGACATTAAACACGGCACACTCTGTCGGTCGCTCTGGAATCACAATGTGAATGGGGATCCAAAATGGTGGGTTTGCATTGGAACTAGAAAAAGATAAAACCAATGATGATCATTTAGAAGACAAATGTTACAAAGAAAAAATCAGAAAGAAGGTTACATCGAAGGATAACAACATTAGAGCTCTCTAATTGGAGTTATATTAGACACCGTGCCTAGAGAAGGGGAAAAATCATTTGCCATGGATTCGCAGGGCATTCTTACATAAATAAGCGTAGCCGTAAGATGAACTTTAATTGTACAACTAAATTCCTTCAATTCTTGGCATATACAGAGCAAAAGGTTTCTAGAAATGTAAACAGCTCAAGACGGTATACGATTTATTTCATCGTAACTTCCTTTGAAACCACAGACCCACATGACTAATCCAAAAGACGATCAAAAAATAAACGAAAGCTAACCTCGGAATTCTCGCACATGTCTCGGATGCACAGGCAATAGCATTCAGCTTGCCACACCAAGCAACAGCACTGGGAAAAAAAAACAGCAGAGAGTTGAAATTGAAGCTCCCTGAAGTAACTTAAAGCATAAAACTACCGAACTAAGGTATTAGTCATTGGGGGCAATTGCACCCAATTCTCCACTTGCCACGACCATTTAACTATTTGCATATCCAAAATTATCCCTCAAAGCAATAATCACAAAATTCCAAGCTTGTATGAACTCCTATCTCAATTCGTTGAGCATGAAAATCAAAAGCATATAAAAATTAAAACCCAAGAAGCAAAACTAACCTAAAATTGCGACAGAGCTCAGGAACACTCATTTTGTGCTGCAAATTGGATCTTGGTTGCTTGAGCTTAATTCGAAAAACAGTAGCAGGGGTGACCAAGTACTCGTCCATTGAATCTTCAGGTTTTTCCATAACCTGCTCCTCCTCAGCAGCCACAACTTCCGTTTTGTCGGAACCTTTGGGAAGCTCCAAAGGATGAACCAGGGGTTCTTCCTCCCCTTCCGTAGCGTTGGAAACTTGACTCATTGAGAAGAAAGAGAACCCTAATTTATATAGAAAGAGAGAGAGAGAGAGGATGCAAGTGGTGGAAAGTCGCAATTGAGGATGACAGGTATCACTGTTGAGAGAGTAGTGGGGTTAATGTGGGTGGCTTTGGATTTGGCTTTTCTTAAAATAAATAAAGAAAATTGGTGAGTGGGTTTTTTTCTGCTTTGTGCTTAGGGTTTGGCGTTGGCCGAGCATATACAAGAAGCAGCCGATTCCTTGTTACAGTCAGCTTCACTTCACGCTCCTTAACCCTTCGTCGTCTTCGCCTCTTCCGTTTTCAATGTCAATTCTAAGGACAAGTTAATGATATAAAATAAAGAATAATAAACCTTTCGATTACGAAGGAAAAAATTATAAAAATATTATTCTTTTAAAAATGCATCTAACCTTCACATAAATGGTAATAATAATAAATTACTTTATAATTTGGAGAGGACTGCAAAAGTTGTAGAGATGAAAATTATAAAATAGAGGAGAATTGAAAAATTCTTAAATCATGTTTAAGATCTCATATCCCAAATTAAAATACTTCATGCGGAGTTATAGCAATGTATTTAGAGAGAATGAAATGAAGTTTACATTTTCAAGTTAGAGCAAGGATGAGAGGATTCTTTCCTAATTCTAATAAGTATTTAGTATTAGATCTGATTAGATAAACCCACTTTATTTTGTATTTATTTTCCTAAGACTTTTGGCTTATTTCTCCAATTCACCCACTACAATTGTCATTTAACTACTTGTGATTTAAGCATTTGGATAGATGACAAAAAATGTATGGTTGGAGATGTATCTAAGTATTTTTTTTTTTTTTTTTAAATAAAACCATTAAGCTCAAAACTAATGTAGTTTTAAAAATAAATGATAAATATAGGATAGTTATGCGAATAAAAGATAGCTATGAAAACAAAAAAAAAAAAAAACTAGATTAGATGTAGAGATGAACTGTCCCCGTCGTGCACCTTCCTCGACGAATCTCCCTGTCAACCTGTCCGTGCACTCAGCCTTGAGTTTCACCAGTGCGCCGCCCATGCACGTGTCTTGACATCGGTCAGTCCAAGGCCTTGGTCGACCTTGCCGACACTCAGGAGCTAAGGTCCTAACACTATGACAGATTTGTGGTAGTATGCTAAAAATGGTCAACTGTGTATTGCTTTTTTCACTTCAAGTACTTGTCAACCGAACCAATACTTTTATGTGCATATTTGCTTGCCTTGTATAGCTCACTTCAATCACATTGTAAGAAAGAATAAATAAATATTTTATACAATACAAAAAAGAGTGTATCATTTGTAAAAGTGTGATTGGACAATTGAGATGCACTAAGAATTTTTAGTACTTCTCCATAGTAAAGAAAGTTATAAATCGAGAAAACGAGAATTAGCGTGAAAAAATTTTAATTTGAGAAAAAACCACGGATCAGAAAAATTAAACTATGTGAAAAGTTTATTCAGTTACACATAAATTTCTCTTCGACCCCAATTATAAGAATACACTCTAAAAAATCAAAACATTATATTACTCACATAACTGAGTTAATATACTAAGTTTAAAGTACTTTTTAATTGAGATTATTTAAAATCAAAGACATATGGTCTTTTTAAAGTGCTTTGAGCTCATCACTTACTTGAACATTTAAGTGTGAAAATAACTACTCTTCTAATGTTTTGCCAAAATCCATCAAATTTCATATTATCAATATATTTGAAGAATCCACAGCTTCTGTCGTAACTATTATCTTCACCAACGATCATAATTATAATCCACTAACCATAAAGAATAGTCCTTTTGATGTTGGGGTTTTATGTTCTAAATCTCTTAACATATAAACAAAAATCATTTATTTAATAAAATGAGGAGTTATTTTATTTGACATTTAGACTTGTATAACTCAATCCGATAAATTAAGCTCCAAGGTTATTTAATGTAACTTGAACAGTATGTGGTTGACATATAGGTCGATCATGTTCAAGTAACGATCTAAAAGGTCTATAGTATATGGATAATGTTGCATGTCTTATTCTTGTAACACTATGGATACGATCCACTTTATAAATGTTACAAATCTTGTAAGTGTTACAAACGACTTTATCCAATTCATTCATGTATAGACATGCAAGGTTTGACTTTATCCAATTCGTTCATGTATAGACATGCAAGTGGGGTATCCTATACAAAGAGTTTATATAAGACCAGACTGCGAAATAATTAATATCTTTTTGTAACATCATTGACTAAAGAGATTAATATTTCATAGGATGACTATATGTAACTCGATCTCAATCCTGAATGAGTTATGGACTCTTGCCTGTGAGGGTTTGGTATAGGTGAAAGTGGCTCGAGTCACCGACTTAACAAGTCTACCATTTTGGAGACAGGATCGAATGGTGAGCTGGGAACATAGCTACACAATATGGAATTCACTCATTTCTGACTTTAGGGTAAGCAGATGAATTGTTCCTTTAAGTGCTGACTCTGGGTCTTAAATGATGAGACCCTCCATCTCATTGGCCTGAGAATGATTTTGTTTATAGTTGAACTATAAACAAGTTGTTCAGTAGAAGATCAGTGGGATTTAAAGAGCAAAAGGTAAATAAGGATAAATAGTAATTTGACCCAACAGTAATTATGAACTGCTCGTGAAGGATCGAATTACTAGTAATGGTTACATCAATTGACACGAAAATATTCTACAATGTGAAGAGTGCAACTATGAATCTTTAGTGGAGTGACTCATAGTTAATAAATGTTGATTAATTTAATTAAAGAGCTTAATTAATTAATCTCGAATCATTTGAGCTTATAATCTATAGGCCCATTACGTCCGTTGCTAGCTCACTAAGGATAAACAAGGATTATTTAATTTTGGAAGAATTTGAATTCTTCAAACTATAAGGGAATATATTTTAGTTGTATGTGATATAATTAATATAACGTTTGTAGATACTTTATATCATAAAGTTAATTTTGAATGAGATTCAAAATTAAACTATATAATTTGAGAGAATAAGGTGTTTTGAGTAAGATTCAAATATTAAATAATATGAATGAGTTCATATTAAAACTATAGGTTAAATTTAATATAAATAAGATTCATTTCCGAATTATATGTTAAATTTATTTTGAATAAGATTCATATTAAACTATAGATTAAATTTAATGTGGATGAGATACACATTAAAACTATAGATTATGAGAGAAAAATACATGTGAATATGAATCAAATGTAATATTTAATTATATATATGATTTCAAGGCTTGAACAATGTGGTGTCACACCCTCTCTTGGCCCAAGAGGGGTTTGGTCATAGTTGGACTATGACTTATTGTTCATTAGGGGGTCAGTGGTACTTAAGGAGTCAGATGTAACTATAGGGACAAAATAGTAATTTTGGCCTAGTTGTACTTTTGAGCAATTTGTGAAGACCATTGCACTATTGATTGGTATCCAATGGACATATAAATATATCTGTAATGCGAAGAGTGCGACTGTCGGTCTTTAGTGGAGTGCCCAATAGTTAATAGTTGTTGAGTAATTTAACTAAAGAAGTTTAATTAATTATTCAAGAACCATTAGAGCTTCAATCTACAGATCCATGAGGTCTCCTCTGTAGCTCAATAGGGATTTAATGAGAATCAATTTTGGATTAATTTGAATGGTTCAAATTAATTGAGGGAATACTTAATTATATATGATATAATTAATATAATGTATTTGATACATTATAACATAAAGTTTATTTGAGAGGAAATAAGTATTTAAATATGATTCAAATTTTAATTATGTGAATTGGATTTATATAATTAAATTTAGTATAAATGAGATTTATATTAAATACCATGCATTAATGAGAGAATTAAAACTATAGGGTACATTGTATTTGATACAATATAAAAACTATAGGTTATGTATTATATATGATATAACACACACACACACATATATATATGTTTATATTTAAATTAAATTTATTTCAAATTAAATGAAGGGATATAACTTTGCTCCTCTCAATTCTCTCTAATAATCGTGAAGAGTGGGGAAGTTAAGCAAGAGTTTTCATTGACATTATTTTAATTCATCTTCTTCACAGAAGACTATTGAGTGAAAAATCCTCTCTACAAAAATTCTCCAAAGCAAAAATTGATGTGTGGAAAATGGAGAGTAAATATGCGTGCATCTTATGATGTACGTTGATCTCCATGCGTCGATGGTCGTGCGTTGGACTAAGAAATATGCAATATGCGCTTAAGAATATATGCGATGACCATGTGTTCCTGCCACAAGTTTTCTTGCTCTCTTGCCAAGTATAATGAGATCGCAAGTTTCTCGGGGTGATCCAAGGTCGAACTCAGGGACTTGTAACTAAATGTTGCGAAGTAATGTGTTTGCGGCGATGAATAAAAGAATAAGGGAGTTAAAAGACTATACTCTACTCCTACTCCTAACTAAACAGATTAAGCAATGGAAGTATGACTATGAGAGTTGGTAGAGACGCGGCAACTGTTAACGCGTAATAAGATGCATGGAAAAATAGATAAAATGGTGGAGGGGATAACTTCACAGCATCATTAAGCTTGATCGCAAGGGTAACTCCCAACTATTAAAGAATAGTTATGCTATCATGCTATACACAAATATACGCATGCGATGCATATGCGAAAACTATCGAGAGAACTTATTTATAAGTTTCTATTCTTGCTTATGCGTACATAAGACAAGATGACCGCATACCGCCATTCCTATTTCTAGGGCGCATGCGACGTGTAAATAGCAGATAGAACTTATGTCTAAGTTTCTATTCTTGCTTATGCGATCTAATCCGACTCTCTCAAGCCTAGATTTTAATCCGACTTTCTCAAGCCTAGATTCTATCTTTAGACTACTCTCTCGAGTACGTGCAAAGGGTGAATGATGCATACATAAGATAAGATGATCACATAAAGCATGGTTGTGTTGAACATAAGATTATGATCACATAAAGCATGATTGTGTTGAACATAAGATTATTCTTATCTTTAGGAACACTACTTACTTTTCTTATTGAGTTCCACTACTTACCCTTTCGGGCAGTTAGTCGTCGCTGATAAGCTCATAGACAAGCATTACGACCGCTCATAAACAAACATTGTTACAGACTCACACTAAGCAAAGAGGATTAACTCACTATACTTGCGCAACGCACACCTCTCGATGGTTTGCTACATGCTTCATATGTTTATGCCGCATGATTGAGTATGCAATAACTCTTGCAATCTAACTTAGTTCGATGCAATGAAAGTATAAAGAAAAAGACAATGAAGATGGTGTCGAAGGAAATAAAGAGATACATTGATTACAAAATGTATTAATGTCTTAAGTCAAAATGTAATACAATACAGAGATAAGAAGAGAGGTGGAAGGCTAGATATAGGCAATCTCTTGCTTCCATCAGATGTATATCAAGGCTGCCGGTGGTGCCATGGATGGGCAGTGAAGTAGTCTCTTTCAAAATCTATCTCCGGCAAAGCTCCGGTCGTCACTCAGAATGGATGAAGGAATGAAGAACTCTCAAAGAATGTCTTCTCACGCTCTCATCTGTGATCACAAGGATCTGCCTTCAGCCAAAAGCTCAGATACTTTGAATGTGGGCTCTACGGCTCTATTTATAGAGCTCAATCATCGACAGCATTGATGATCCTGCTCTGAATCACTGCCACTAACGGCGCGATAGGTGAAATGTCAACATCATCCTTTTTATACTCCCAAGGTATGCGTTCATGCTTGGTTTCTGAAGTACCATTGCATTCCACCAACCTTGTGATCACCCTTCTATCATGGTTATTACTTTGTAGTCGTAACATCCATGCAATGAACGCATGCGATCAATAACCGCAACATCCATGCGATGAACGTATGCGATCACCCTTGCGATGGTCTGGGGTTCACCGCATGCGATCGATTCCTGCGATAGCTACAAAAATAGACTTTTTGATACAGAATAACGCATAATATTGGGTTAGCAGAGATTTCTCATGTTGGTCGACGCAAGCTCACTTTTCACATGAATTCTTAGTATTATCACTGCATATTCTGCTTGTTAGTCCTCATGATTCTAGATAAAAGGCTGCAATAACTTGTATTTCTACCAGCTATCACCCACATTTCCTTAGAGATTATCATCCCTACAGCGAATACAGAAGGTTCTAATTGGTGGTGGCCATCGAAGATTGTTCGTGACTGTCTTGGAGAAAAGGATCACATGAAGAAAGGTTCTTCAAGGGTAAGTCTCCCATATCACCTCTGTCTATTTTTCAATAGCATGCTGTAAATTTTCTTATTTATGCATATTCTTTTTACTGTAAAATTGTTATTCTGTGAAAATAAAATTTGGATTGATCTCCACGTTTCCACTCAAGGCCTTCATAAATTCTTTCAATTGGTATCAGAACCAGGTTTTTTTTATTCCAATTTTTATTTTTTCCAAAATCATTTTCCAATTTTGGTGGGTTTTGCATTTTGTGTTCATGTGATGATTGTTGTGATGAATGGTTTACAATTATTTGATGTTTGTGGGATTGGATTTAGATTTATCGCTTTGTCTTTTACTTTTTGATTTGTAAGGACTTGGTGTTTTGGGCATAATTAATGCGATAGAGTATGTATTTAAAGTCCTTGAATCATTCGTGATCATTCTGATGAGATTCTGGAGAAATTGAGGCAAAAAACGATGGAAATTCGACAAATTACGCAACTGTACAATGGTTACTGACAGTAGCGTTGCAACACTGCGAATTGGAAGGTGGATTGAAATTTTTGTAGCATTGCAACACTAGGTCACAACATTGTAACACTCTGTGACAGAAATTTCACGAGTTAACCAGTTCGCGCACGACTCATGGAGTGTTGGTTCCAATTCGATTCGTGGGTCCTCCAATTGGGTTGGTTTGGTTTCTCTTAGGTCGGTTCATGGTTGGTTCGAGTGTTTGCGGTTCGGTTCAAGTGGTTCAAGGCTCGTTTCACTTGTTTCGAACCGGTTGACTATTTTTTTAATAGTTAGATGTTTTTTAATCAATTAAATTAATATAAATGTTATATTAATTTAATTAATTGTTTAGATATCCAATCCCGGTCTAATAATTATTTTTTTAATTATGCATTTGATGTATGATTCTTATTTATTATTATACGTCATAATATATGTCACATAGTAAAAATCCCACCATAGATTATGCATAATTCAAGCATAATTTATATTATAAATGTTATAATATATAGTTGCTTGATTTTATTTTTATAGCATGCTCATGCATCATATAATATAAATGTTATAGTATATGTATACATGCATTAATAACATATCCATGCATCATTTATATTATAAGAGTTATAATATATAGTATGGATGGATAGTTATATGTTATTAATTATTTTATTGCTTTATTATATAAGTGTTATATAAGTTTAGTAATGAAATGGAATTGCATGATGCATGACACTACTTTAGGTAATTTTATAATCGTTATACTTTTATTAACTATGTCGTAACATGCAATGAATGATTTTAATTTGTTTCTTTTCTTTTATAAAAGTTATAATTAAATGAAATTAAAAATTAAAAATCAACAATTCAGAATTCCATGACCTTAAGTTAAATCATTTTTTAAAAATAGTTTTAAATATGATTCACATAGACCTAAGATCGTATTTCTAATAAGATTAGAAATTAAGTTTAATCTTTTTAATTAGTTTAATAGGATTAAATTAATTTCTAATTAAAAGATTAAACTTGTAGCTTTGTATCTATAAGGGACCTTTTGTCTAAGGCTAGTTTTATCTAGGTTGAAGTATGTAAGTTAACGAAAATGTAACACCCCTACCTGAGAAAGCTGAATTAGATAGATTTGCTACAAGCATGTAATGGTTGATTGAGGTTTATTAAAGTGTTTAATAAACATTAATCAAAGTTGTTTAACCGTCCAAAGTAAGTGTTACTTTCGGGCAAATTTAAACAATCACTTAGTTGAAATCAGTAGCCGGATTTTCTTAAGTTAAATAACTCTAGGTAAAACACTTAGTGGGAGGAAAATGAGGTATATGATACATCATTTTACCTTTTCATGTTTCTCCCTAAAAGTCCACACCATGAGATCTATACTCTGCCTCGAGGCACCTTTGCTTGTATCCCTCTACGGATGGTGTTTGTATAGGTCAATATCAAGGTGAATGGAGAAAGTATTTATAGTAAATGGGAGCGGGACATGTGTCAACACATCCCACGATTTCTCTCATTAGTTTGTAATAAAGTTTCATACTTAACCTAAAGGCACCTTTGCTTGTGTCTCCCTACGGATGACATTTGCATGATTCTTTACTTCACTCAAGAGATTGATAGGGTTGCTTTAGTTTTTGCCCCAATCGATTTTTCCATGTGGTTGGCTCATTGGGGCAGAACTCTAGAATCAAAGATGAGGTGTTACACTTACAAGAAAATGTTGAGCAAGTTTAACAATTTTTGGATCGATCAATAATGACTAATAGTTACAGTAACAAAGAGTTGTTCTATCTATTAGTTGAGATAGTCTCATTTAAGTGAAAGGGCACCTGATCACCCTATGATGGTCTTTATCCTGTCTCACTAATACATCATTGCAAAATAGATGTCACTTAAGGTGCATTAGATTATTTTGCTAAATTTGATTAGTTTTTGCAAATGGGTTAATGCATAGAGTACTAATATAAATAAATTGTATGGTTTCAACAAATTACATTATGACTTCTGCGACTTTAAACTTGCTTGCCACCGAAAAACTTGTTGGGATTGGTGTCCTAATTCTCCCATGGTCTCGTAGTTTGTAAACATTTGTGCACATATTGTTATTAATAAAATAAATATTATTTTGTAAGCATTTACTCAAATCCAATAAACTAAGATTTGTGGTTATTTCATGTAACTTAAGCATGTTTGTGAGACATACAAGTGGATCATGCCTTAAGTAATAACCTAAATGGTCTGTAGTAGATGGATAAAGGAGGGATGCCTTATCCTATTGACACTACGGATATGACCCGCTTTTGTAAATGTTTACAAGTGTTGTAAAGTACTACAAATGGTTTGATCCTGACCATTTATGTGGAGACATGTGAGCAAAGGTGTCCTATACAAAGAGTTTGTATAAGACCGGACCACGAGATGATTAATTTCTTTATATAACGCCGTTGATAATTGAGACTTACATCTCACTGGGATGACCATAAGTGACATGACCTTAATTCTAAATGAGTTGGGAACTCCCGCTAATGGGGGTGATCTTTTGATTAGTATGGATGAGAGTAGCCAGATTGCCAACTCAACAAGCCTACCTTTTTGGGAATTCGTCTGATTGGGGAGCTGGGAACTCAGCTATACAAGACAAAATTCACTCCTTCTCCGAAGCAGGGGTAAGTAGATAAATTACTCCCTTAAAGGCTGATTCTGGGTCTTGAACATAGTGGCCACACCCTATTTTAGGCTTAGTCATAGTAGGACTTTGACTTATTATTCATTAGAGAAATCAGTGGTACTTAAGGAGTTAGATGTAACTACATGGGCAAAACGGTAAATTGGCCCAACTGTACTTACGAGAGATTTGTGAAAGGTCATCGCATTTTTTATTGGTCATATGGACACAGAAATATATATGTAGTGTAAAGAGTGCAACTGTCGGTCTTTAGTGGAGTGACCAACAGTTATCGGATGGTGGATCTCGTGATTAAAGAGTTTAATCAGTTATTCACATATTGTTGGAGCTTCAAGCTACAGGTCCATGAGGTCCCCTTGGTAACTCAATGAGATCAAGTTGAGAATAAGATTTTGGGTTAGTTTGAAGTGTTCAAATTAACAAGAGGAAATTCGATTATATGTGATATAATTGATTTGATGTATTAGATACATTATATGGAGGAATTAATATGAATATGATTTATTTTAAATACCATAAAATAGAAAAAGAACTATGATTTATATGTTTCATATGATGAAATATTAAAACTATAGGTTATAAATATAATATGATAAGTTGGTTATTATATATAACATATTAATTATATGATAATTAATTATTCTTTTTCTCTATAATCGATTTGAGTGGGAGGTTATTAGAAGTTTTATGGAACTGTGATATAAAAAGAAAAATGGTTTTCCAAAATTAGAATTGATGATATAATCGGAATTATCTCACAAAAGAGGTTATCAAGTAAAAATGTTTTACTAAGTGATAGCATCGAGAGCATACACGATCTAGCTGACTATACGATAGTTACTCGTTTACTTGTTGCTACGCAATTGAGTAGCAAAGTCTATAGGATAGGCTTCATCTTCTAAATGATCGAGTATTTCGTCTATACGATAGACAGTCTGCATCTCCCGTTTACTCAATCGTTTACCTCATGCTTTCCCCAATCCAAGATCATACAGAGCCCACAACTCCTGGATTCTCACACTGAGAATACCAAGGTAACCATTTGGTAGTGTTTGTATTCAGTTCGAGGATCGAGTTGGACTCGATTGGGATCAATGCTCATTCATTAGTTCGTGTTGTTGGCTATTCCATTCGTTGAGATCATGTTTTAAATGATCGAGGGATACGTGAAGAAGAGTTCTTCAAAGGTTTGCATACTTGATAACGGGCAGAAATGCACGTTATCATAGTGCTAAGTTCTTAAACAATGATGGATTGCGTTGATGAAATATGTTAAAATTGCATCCATTAAGCATAAATTCTATAATATTGCGGTGGCATGCATCCAACGCATTAGAACAGTTGATCTTTACATTTTTGTGCAGAAAATGTGTTAACGCAATGCAGAGATTGTGATCATAGGAATACATTGGTTGAGCGCAACTTCACCACAAGACTTTGTGTTGATTGTGCTCGCAAACATTCGCCCAAGAAGATCACCGCAACTTGGTCAACGCAATAAGGTGGGTGCATCTGAATGAAAGGATAATTAAGATCGATGGGACAGAAAGATGATGACAGTCAGATCCAAATTAAATTGACAGCCAATAATGGTCACAAAGTACATCCAGCTTTATCGGTGACAATTATCTGGCGCATCAATCAGGAATTAAAGTTGTCCCATCTGTACAACCAGGAGAAAGAAGCCGCCTTTCACCTTTGATGCCCTATAAATATCAAGTGCATTCTTTAGAGAAGGGGTTAAGTAGTCGATTACTTCATCATTTTATAAGTTCATGTCTCTATCCATAGTCTTCTTTCATTTTAAGGCGGACGCGAGGAAGAAGGTGTGCCGATAGATCATTCCGGCAAGCTTGGGAAAGCACTGAAAGCTCCAAGACAGAGAGAGGGCCGATGCCTGCAGAAGCGGGAATATTTGTAGATTAGAATAGAGATTTAGTGTAAAAAGCCTCGGTCAGTAAGGAACTGCTACCAGGCTCTCTACCTTTATTTTCCATTATCATTTTGTGCTCAATTCAGTTATAAGAATGGAACGTCTTTCTCTATATCTGTTCACTCTCTGTAATTCAAGCATGAGTAGCTAAATCAGTTGCATGGGTTGAGAAGCATTTAGCTAACACAACTAGGGAATCTTCATTTTTTGTGATTATCTTGTTTATGTATGCTTCATTCGTCTATTAAAGATACTCGGGAGGGTAGTCTAAGGATAGGATCTAGACTTGGGAAGGTCAGGTCAGAATCTAGGTTTGGAAGAACCAGATTAAAACACATAAATGAGAGATGGGCGCTTAGGAATGAACACTATTTGTTATTAACGCATCGCATGCATCTTAGCAATAAGATATGATTGTATGCAGTCACCTTGCTTTCATACATTTTGCATCAATGCATAGGACAAGAGTAGACTTAGGGATAAGCTTTATGGACATTTTGCATTCAACACATGCGTCCTAGACTTAGGAGCATCGCATTTACTTTGGGAAATGACTTGCTGTGCATGGTTGTAACATGATTGCAAAGTTTGACACATTCCCAAGTAACGCTAGCTAAAGATCTTCTCAACCCGTTCATCACATACTCATTGCATCTATCAACGCAACAACACACCCACATTTTATTTATTTACTTGGTTACTACAAAGTTTTCATAAACATTATCAACGCAACTATTTTCACAAGTCCCTGTGTTCGACCCTGGACTTACCAGGAAACTCAGAGGAATTTACACTTGAATTCCGCTGGGGAAACTTGAGTGCATAACGCAATCCATCAACACATATCATCCATATTTCCACTTAATAAAATAACGCATCAATACTCTATCCCTTATATTTCCTTTATAAGTAACATGCTGTAATTTTATAATTATGCATAATCTGTTTGTTTCTGTTTAGACTGTAATTGTTGTGTTCATTCTGAATGAGATTTGGAACGACCCACTTTTGCTACTCAAAGGATCTCTATTTAGATTTCCTTCAATTGATATCAGAGCCAGGTTGTTCTGATATTCCAAATTCCACTGTTGTATTGAACTTCTTTTACAGTCATGGTGGGTCTTAAGTTTTCTAGAATGCGTTAAGAGTTAAGTGTGTTTGTGGATGTGTTGATGCATGTTTATGGGATGATTGCCTCTTATTAAAGCTTTCTTTAAGTTTACAAAGTGTTAATTTGTAAAGACCTCTATGTTTTTGGGCATAATTAACAAGAAATCGAGTCTATATTCAAAGTGTTTCAAGTGTTTTGAGTCGTTCATGATGAAGTTTCGAAGCATGGAGATGTTGTTCTCATCGAGGAAGAAGACCAAATGTTAGTCGCATCGTGTAGCCTAGGCTAAATAATCGTTCAGATTTAGCTAAACGATTGTGTAGAAAAGTTCTGCCCGATTGAGTAATATTTACTAAAGGATCGTTTAACTGATGCTAAATGATTGAGTAAAGAGTTTACTCTATCGTGTTGTGTTGCCTGCTGATGTGTTATTTTATTGAATGGAAATATGGATGATATGCGTTGATGAAATTGCGTTGTGCACTCAAGTTTCCCCAGTGGAATTCAAGTGTAAATTCCTTTGAGTTTCCTGGTAAGTCTAGGGTCGAACACAGAGACTTGTGAAAATAGATTGTGTTGGTAATTTTTTGATGAAAACTTTGCGGTAACTGGGAAAATAAATAGAGTGTTGGTTTGTCGATTGTGTTGATTAAAAATAAATAACAAATATGGCGGAGTTTGAAAAGAGTTGGTAAATGGGAAATGTGATGAATATGCGATGAACGGGTTGAGAAAGATTTTGGCTAACACTTCCTAAAATGCATTCATGCTTGCGATCATGCAACATGCATACAATAGTAAACCACCTCTCGTTGCGAATACCACAGCTTCTAAGGCTAGAACGCATGCGATAATTATGCGATAAGTCTATAGGGTTTACACATAAACCTCTATCTCTATTTATGCGATGACAATATGACATTCACACAAATATGCGACCACATAATATCATTCCCATTCCTAGGATGCATGCGATGCAAGTTGATAAACAGAGCTCATCTCTAAGTCCCTATCTCTTGTTTATGGAAGCCTAATCTTGCTCTCTCGAGTCCAGATTCTAACCTAGCTCTCTCGAGACATTAGGTTCTTTCTTTAGACTCTTTCTCGAGTAACTCTAAAGGGTATTTTGCATAGTATAAAACAAGACAATCGCAAGCAATGAACTTCTTAGGTCATGTTAGCTTAATTCTTCTCAACCCATTCAACTAGTTTAACTACTCATGCGTATTAAGAGAGTGAACAAATGTAGAAATAGAACTTCCATTGAAAAGATATGAAGATGAAGTACAAAATAACAACGCAAGTATAGTAAAGAGCCTAGTAGTAATTTCTTGCTGCCAGGCGTTTACACTGTTTCTACTCGTGCTCTAAAGATATTCTCGCTCTCACGATAGTCGACTCGCTCTACGCCCCAAGTTTCTCTCTCAAGTTGCCTTGGGCGATCTCCGGCGCCACCACTCTTCTCTTGCTCTGCCTTAAAAATGGAAGAAAACTATGAACAGAAGACGATGAATTGGTTATATATGTCGTCAACCCCTTTTCTGAAGAATGCACTTGGTATTTATAGGGCATCCATGGTGAAAGGCAGCTTCTCTCTCTCGGTTGTACAGATGGGACAACTTAATTCCTGATTGACGCGCCGAATGATTGTATCGATAAAGCTAAATGTACGTTGTGACCGTTATCAGCTGTCAACTTAATTTGGATTCGACTGTCATCAGTTTTCTGTCCCATCGCTCTTAATTGGCCTTTCACCCAGATGCGCCTACCATGTTGCGCTGACCAAGTTGCGGCAATCCTTCTCGGGTGAATGTTTGCGAGCACGATCAACGTAAAGTTTTGCGGTGAAGTTGCGTTCGACTGATGATTTCCTATGATCGCAATCTTGCATTGCATTAACGCATATTCTGTACAAAAAAAAAAAAAACAAAAATCAATAGTTCTAATGCGCTGAACGCATGAGACCGCAATATTATAGAATTTATGCTTAATGGATGCAATTTAACATATTTCATCAACACAATCCAACATTGTTTAAGAACTTAGCATTATGATAACGTGCATTTCTGCCCGTTATCACACCCCCAAATTTAAACAATGCTTGTCCTCAAGCATAAGCTAAAGATTCCTTTTGCAAGTCCACCGCAAAGTTCTTTTTCTAGATTTCTCAAGAATACTTCGTTCGAATCCTATATACCAGAATTTCCTCAAGTCCTATTCAAGTCTCTTCTTAAAATATTACTAAGACCTAGGGACTGCAAGTTTAACTTTCAAAAGGACTTTACTAAATTCCGGAACATCGCATGATTTATTTCAAAAAGAAAATTTTCTACCGGGGTGTCAAATGATTTTATCCTTGCACAAAAATTTTATTCATTGCTTATTATTATTATTATTATTTTCTTTTTTCTGACCTTGCACTAATCCAAGTGCCTTGCCTTCATTTTGGCTTGCCCCCACGTGTGTCATGCAGACATCCAACTACAAGCAATGCACTTTTTCTCAGACTAAACTCATATCGATTCGTCAGTGGAATTGCGGTCATTGATTTATGCATTGATCCTGGTGACTTACTTTCATTTTGGCTTACCCCCACGTGTGTCATGCGGACATCTAACTACGGGTAAGTGCCTTTCACAACTTCACTCTTATCAACTTGGGTTTCCCATTACGTTGACAGTAGAGTTGTTATTCTCAATTTTTTTTTGTAATAGCAATGTCGGAAACAAATACCTCACCCCCGAATTTAAAATGCGGCAATGTCCTCATTACCAAAAGATTAAAATAAGTTATGCGATGTTCTAAAATGCATTGTAAAGAGAGTTTGAAAGAAAGCTAGCAAACCCCTAACTTCTAGAAATATTTTATGAGGTGACTATCATAAGATTAAGTTGACTCTAGCATATTTTTCATCATTGAAATCATACTTAGCAAAGAAACAAAATGCGGTAACTCACTAAATTTATCTATGTCAAATAATTGCGGTGATTAAAGATGATGCGGTGATAAACTTGAAAAACTAACATGCGATGTGATAGCGCAAAATTTGAAATAAAGATAAGGAAGAGTACACCCCCAAATTTTGCGCTGTCACCCGCATTGTATTGACACATCCATCTTTGCGGCGATCTCTCTTCTTTGGGTTGCGGTGATGGAATAAGATAAGTGCTTCTTCGCATAACATCTCCGCAATCCAACGCCTCGATCGTTGCAAGAAAAACAAAGAGAGGGTCAAATTATTTTAAACAAAATAAAACTCGTTATCGCATTTTTTTTTAAAAAAAAATAAAGATAGTGATAGTAAAATAAGGATAGATCAGAATTCGAAAAGATAGTAAAAATTCCGAGTAGTGGAGAAAAAAGTTGAAGAATTGAGGTTTCCCAAAACTTGCGTCCCTGATATGTTGCGATCATTTGATATTGCAGGGACCAATTATTTTCGGCTGGTTTGTTCACATCCATAGTGGCTTCTCTCTCTTTTCTTTGTCTTCTAGGGTCTTTACTGCCTTAATCCGGAGTTTTTCCCCATGAATGCTCATTACAATTTCCCCCATGCGCACATCAATTTGAGCGCGACCGGTTGAAAAGAATGGTCGTCCCAATATGATGGGCGCATCTTCATCCGCTTTATAATCCAAAATGAGGAAGTCTGCCGGCAGGATGAATTTATCGATTGAAATTGCGGCATTTTTCAACTATCCTTCAGGATGTATTCGAGATCTGTTCGTGAGCAGGAGAGTTTCCTTTGTGGGCATAAGTGTGCCGACATTCAATTGTTTGAAGATTGATAGCGGCATTATGTTTATACTTGCCCCAAAGTCGCATAGTACTTGGCCACTGAAGATTCCTTCGATAGAGTATGGGATCGTGAAGATTCCCAGGTCGTCCATTTTAGGTGGGATCATAGCATTTTGCGCTGCAGCCACTATTGCGATATTTTCTTCCTTAATTTGTTCCTCTTTCAATTTTTGCGAAGTCATTGGTGGTTGGACTTTTTCTATCTCAAGATCTAGAGGCTTAAGGGTGGATGCAACTTCATGGTCTGTTTTCTCGGGCTTCTCCAAACTATGGGTCAACAGGTCTTCGGTTATCACCGCATTCAAGTTGGTCGCAATACGCT